>NC_065447.1:129192314-129500314 GCF_917563875.1 Diabrotica virgifera virgifera | reverse complement strand
TAAAATAAATCAGGAAGGAGTACAATGCGAAATGACTACGAGCCAGGAAGGAGGTTGCAAATAGCGATCAGCTGTCAGATTTGCTTTCTATCTCCAGTGACGTACCTTTGAAAGAGGGAACAAAAAAAATTCTTAACGATTTTATTACATCTTTGATGTTAAACAAACAGCTATAGATCAAGAGAAAATACGTATTAATATAATATTTTGTTGAAAAGTCAGTTAAATAACATTTTATTATACTAATAACTTCAGTTAATTGATTGCATATACAGGAGCTTTACCAGAGGGTACGCCTATGCACACAGCTGATCCAATACACAAACACCTTCTACCTCGTCGACAAAAACTTATGAGTCATCCACAGACGTTCAAGATGGCTGGTTCCGCTAGAAATTTAAGGTGTGATAAATCATGTAATGTAAAGTCGACTTAACACTAAAAAACAAAGGAACAGACCTAAATTCTAACCACACGGTTTGTGTCTTGTGTAGACGCGAGTCAACCACAGACCACATCTCATGTCCATGTCATGTGTCATGTTGGTTTCCATTTTCCATTGCCATTGGAGGAATTCGATTGTTTGGTTTCGGTTTCATGTTTAATGTTTAATGATGGATGGTGCAAAGGATTTATGAGTAATCTACAATGAACTGTCAATACGGATGGAATGGCCATGTCCCATTCAAATAGTGAAGCAAGATTGACACCAACATACAAGAGAGAGGTCCTAGAGAGAGACAGACAAGGTGGTGGAAACTTTGACAGGCCGTGTAATTTGAGTTGCCTATATAAATGGACCCGATTGAATCAGTATTTACAGTTCGTTGAATATTTTAACTTATATTTTAACTTGGCTAAGGCCTAATGCTGATTGGCAGTACATATTTCAAAATTCAACCACTTTTTTGTATTTAGGGGATAAATAGAGTACACAGTGCCATACTTGGTGTTTAAATACTTTTCAGAATTGTTATTTGTATTTATCAAAACAAATACCTACTTTCCTAAAGTATTTGGGAGTTAAATAGTTTTAAAACTGTTTAAATGCTAAATTAGTGTTTTATATAAAGTGAAGAAGTCCTTGATTATGTTATTGTTACTTTTTTTTCAATAATTTTACGTAGGTATATACATACAATTTATTCTATTGTAACTAAACTCCCACAATGTATAAACACTTTTAGGAAACGGTTCCAACAGGTCTATTAAGGGTAATAGCATTGTAATATGTAGTAATAAATTTGCTGAATCAGTTTCACCTCTGTGTTCAATATTTTTAACTTTCGTGTGCCACTTCTTTAAAAAAGCTTTATAATAAAGAATTAAATTCGAAAAAAGCGTTGTTGCAATGTGTGTGGCCTAACTTAACTGTGGCATGTAAAGTTGGATTTATAGTTTGACGTAGCGTAGACGTAGACGCAACGTAGACGTAAGAAACGGACTGGAGACGGAAGAAAATATTAGGTTCGTTCCAAGACGACACATTTGTACGATCCCTTGAACCGCCACGAAATCGATTGGACTGTTTTAATGCGCAGAATCGCCCTTGAACGGTTTTCTTTCGATCTCGATCCGATTACCGGTACATAACCCTCTTGGAACGAATTCGTGTACCGTACCATTTCAAGTTCGAGTTGCGCCTGAACCATTTAGTGGGAGTACCACTGTACCACTATTCGCTCCGAGCGTTAACAAAGTGTCAAAGCAAAATCGACCGACCTGCTCATGGTGGCGGTTTTTTGAAATTTTATAAGGACGTTTTGTGTATGTTTAAATGAGACATTTAAAAAAATGTCGTGTCACGCTAGTGATATTATGTATTAATATAAACAGAAAATAAAAACGCACTATAAATTCTTCACTTTCCAATATTGATTATCAGTTTGATTTTGTATGCATAACCTCACTATCGCAGTTTATGTCAATAAATATTTATTAACGAAAAAGACAATATTTTGTTGCACTATAAATTACAGTATAAATTAATAACTAATGAATTCTAACAATTGTATTCGGTTATTATCACTACAAAATAAAATATTCAAGTTTAACAAAATAATCCCATAAGACTCAATGTTAAAACGTCCTTACAAAATCTGACAGCGTATCACGTGACTGTACGTAGAGGGGAGACGCACGGAGCCAATAGTAGTAGTTTGCTAGATGTTAGAAATTAATATTTCTAATGTCCACTTTACATCAACAATAAATTGAATAAGAAATTGACAAAGTTATTCAATACCAAATTTGACTAGTACAAAATGTATGGTTTGTAAAAGAAAGTGAAATAATTTGATGAAATAGAACAATTGGATATGTTTTATTTTGTCAATTTTCTTTTTATTCACGGCAAAATTGGATGTAGAATTGTGTTTTGTATAAGCCAAATTTGACCTTAAATAACTTTGTCAATTTCTTGTTCAATTTATTGTTGATGTAAAGTGGACTTAACATGTTCATTAAACATCACTTCAGCTTCAAAACCTTCCCCAGAATCGATATCTGACATTAAATCGTTGTCTTCTATGAAAAAAGAAAATAATAAATTATCCATTTTTATAAGATTAATTTGAAAAAAAAAGAATTAATAATTATTTAAACAGAAATCAAGATTCACAGGTACTAATAGCGTAAATTGTGGATTATTCTATTATTGAATCATCAGCTGATCTCATAGCAGTGACCAGTAAAAATGAAAACAATCCTAACTTCGCAAGTCAGTACAAATAGTTTCTGCTTGAAGGCATGAATCAAAAGGGCCGTTCAGTTACCGATTTCGAAGCGGTACATGGATCGCTTGGAACAACACGGTGTACGATACCAATCATCGTTCATGTTCGCTTGGAACGCATTTTTTATAATGCGCATGACGAGGGCAGTACGAAGGACGGTTTTCATGTCACTTGGAACGCGCCTTATGTCAATTTATAGATCGACGTAACGGAATTTTTGCGCATGAGTAGAAAGAGTAAACAATGACTTAATTCTAATTCAACAACATAGCCTATAAATTATACGAACAGTAAACAAACTTTGTGTTTATTTATTTATACTTATACTATTATTTATTATAATATTTATCTGTTTTTTGTGTGTTACATGGATTAGGAAATAAACGAAAGTATGCTCTTTGGTGCCGCTTGCCGTGGGATTTCCAACTATTTTGTTTCATTTCCTGGTCTTTAAATGTTTATTGGATTTACCTATCGTATAATATGTGTGGATAACCACGAATTAGGCTAATAAACAACTCATATTTATCTGAAATATTGAAATGACTCTATGATATATTTTTATTAAATTAATAACTTAACATCCATTGTATTAACAAATAATTAACAAAATTCGAATATGTTGACAATCAACTTTTTACACAACACAAGGAATGAGGGGGCGGGGCGGGTCCACTTTGAGTGACAGAACAAAATTCTGCCTTATGATTGGCCAGACGGAAGAAACGCACTGTAAAAGGGGAGAGATTAAATGTCCAGCAAACGAGGGAGAGATTAAATGTCCAGCAAACGACGGCACTGTTGCCAGATTTACCTTTTTCCTTTTAGCGGGAATTTTAAAATTAGTCTAATGCCACTTTGGTATTAAAAGAGAGTTTTGTCGGTGGTTCTGTATTCTTAAATTTATAACCTTACTTTTACAAGTAATTAGGATTATTTTATTTACATGTAAATATTGAAACAAGTATTGTACTGTGTCATAATTTAAAACTCATGTTGCAGTATTTTGAAAAAAAATGAAGCTCAAAAGAAATATACTTATACAGTACAAATTATTTTTGAATGGGAATGGAAATTTACGATTTCAAAGGTGAAAATATGGGATAGTATAGATGGACACTTTTTTATTTTAGTATTAAGTGGTTACATAATTATTCAGTATATTAATAAAATTACTAGTAATTTGAATTAGTTTTAATATGTATTATAATAGTATTAATTCTCATCATGTATCTGGCTAAATAGCTAAGCGCTAAAGCCGCAAAATAAAAAAAATTGAAAAAAACATTCTTAGTGGCCTATAGCACCTTTACTTTGCCTGGGGGCGAGGCGAGTTAATAAATTCTATTTTCTTATTGCAGTCATTTTGTGACGGCTTAAGAAGTTACATAAATGATGTCTTTAGGCTGTGCAATTTTAACCGTAGAAAGACATCTTTATGACTTGTATTTACAAGATATAGGGCTTTTCACTCAGTCATTTCCTTCGAGCTTCTGTCATGTGTTGTCTAATATTAATATATCTATATCATATGTTATTGATATTGCCAATGATACAAACCAAAGACGTATGATGTAGATATATTAATATTATGTGACACTTGACCGAAGCTCGAAACAAATGACAATCGATGAAAAGCCCTATTCAATAGGGCATTTCATTCACAGTCATTTGTTTCGAGCTTCTGTCATGTTTCACATAATATTAATATATCTACGTCATACATTATTGGTATATACCAATGATACAAACCAAAGACTTATGACGTAGATACATTAATATTATGTGACTCATGACAGAAGCTCGAAACAAATGACAATCGATGAAAAGCCCTATTGGCGTCTGCATATCAGGATCCGGTAATACTATATTATTTCTCTATGATCAGGATATTGCTGGGTGTACACAAGTAAACAACACTTTTTTGATTAAAAGGTTTATTTCATTAAATCAAAACTTACATGGATACAATTTAAATAAGTTATTTTTTCTATTTAAGGCAATATAATATAAGATATATATTTCAGTATAACTCTCCTACATTAACAAGCTTTAACACATTCAGTGGCCATGACGTATGGGTAGCATCACAAAGGTTTTACGGAAGGTACTGAGACACATAAGTTATGTGAGTAGTACTGTGTAACTAAATAAATGATTTAAGTATGTGGTACCAGCCAAGTGGAGCTTGTTCGAGATGGGCACCAAACATGTTCTGGTCATGCACAGAGACTTATACTATAATATGTTATATCTCATATTGCTCACTATTGTAATGAGTGAGCCTGCATACACAAACTATAATATATTATTATGGTTCTGTGTATGCAGGCTCACTCATTACTACTGTAGTGAACAATATGAGATGTAATATTATGAGATATACCTATTATATATTATGGTATAGCTCTCCATGAGTGCCAAGTTTTAAACTTAACTGATAACAACTAATGGATACCCTTTTATCCAAAATTTTATGAAAATGTTGAATGGTCATATTGGTATTAATTCCACAACCCCTTCCTATAACAATAGGCCCATTGTTGGATGTTATTGCAGTAGTTCTACTGGAAATACTTAGTAAAATTGTATGTATCTGCATCACTTAGAAGTCTACCCAAAAAGCTATTAATACTCTCTAAACCATCATTAATACATCTTGTATACATAATAGGATTTTTTTCAGAATCAGATGTTTTGTTAAGATTTACTTACCATGCCCTATCTATGTGCCAGGCACTTAACAGTCTATTAGGAGCAATACCCATTACATTTGACAAGGCATTGTAAAAGGTGTCGCTTATGCCTGATATGAAAACATTTGACTATACATATAATACCAACACAGACATGTATTTAAAAAAATTGGTAAATTAAAGTAGGTATCTTTTCTATTTGAAAATAAGAAAGCAGTAAATTCATCTTTTACTAATACTGTCAATAAGTTCAAAGTCATAGGAATTGAGCCCATGAGTTCCATCGATTGCGATAAAGGATTTACCAAACTTAATTAACATTTCCTTTTGGCACAGTATTAAGGAAAATAAGACAAAAATCATAAATGTTAAATTCAGAATGAGAATCCATTAGTATGCCCTGTTGTTTGTAAAATAATATTGGACATGAGTCTGTAAGCATTCAACCCAAAAATAAACATTGGTTGCATCATCATTGTACATATACCCATCTTTCAAATCAATGCCATAAGAGAGTTTAATGTTTGTGATATCTTTTCTTGTAAGTAAATCAATTCTTTTTAATTCGCCTCCTGTGCTATTATGCTATCCTGAATAGTCTGAAGTTTACTAAAAAAGTAAAATATAATAGGAGAATCAAACACACTATATAGTTTGAAATTGTAAATTGTAGTAAATATTCATGAGTAATATTTAAAAAGTGGTTTAGTGGTAACATTCTTGTTTTAAATTATATTGTGTATATCGACGGCGGAAAGGCAGGACCTCATAATTGAAAAATTTGTATAAAATGAGTTACTTCGGTTTTCGCTTTATCAGTGTATCAGCACCTATTAAACAGCTTTTAGAGCTGGGAAAGCCTTCCGGAAACTTTCCCAGCTGTAATCGCTGTTTAATAGCTGCCGATACACTTATTCTAAAGCGAAAACTGAAGTAACTCATGTTATAAAATTTTTTCAGTTACGAAGTCCTGCCTTTCCGCCGTCGATATGCAAATTAATATTTTACTTACATTTTTGAAGAAAGTCTCAAAATAAACTTTGAAGAGATATTTATCTGATTTTGGTATTTATGTAAGTGCTCTATATCATCCTCATGCCCGTAATGTGTTTTAAAATAGTTTCAATATTTTTAGATACTATTATTCGACTAGTACACCAAATAAACATTTTGCAGGATCCTTGGGATTTTAAAGCTCTTTCTCTATCTTGTTTTGTAAAATAATTTTTTGAGGATCACATACATATACATTCATAATAAGATGTTTCATGTTCTTGTACTCTTGTTCTCTTCCAGTGCCATCCATACAGTGCAAATCTAAAAAAACAACATAACAGGTGATTACATGGGCAGTTATACTAGTTACAGCTTACTTTGTATCTAATCTATTATCTAGTATTACTCTATTAGTATCTACCTACATAAAACTATCTTTGAAATCTAAATTTTTGATATCAATATCAACCTTAATACTTAAAAAATAAATAATAATGTGGAAGTTACACGTACCTACCTAAAAGTTTTTGAATTGCAATTTTATCAACTGGAAAAGACTGCAACATAATGAGTTTGAAATTATGACACGCCACAATATTTATTGTTTGAATTTACATGTAAATAAAATAATAATAATAATCCTAATCACTTGTAAAAGTAAGGTTAAGATTTTTGACTTGAGAAAACAGAACTGTCAAATTTAAAACCAAACTGCTATAAAATTTTAAAATTCCCGCTAAAAGGAATCTGGCAACATTGCCGTCGTTTGCTGGACATTTAATCTCTCCCAGCAAACGACGGCAATGTTGCCAGATTCCTTTTAGCGGGAATTTTAAAATTTTATAGCAGTTTGGTTTTAAATTTGACAGTTCTGTTTTCTCAAGACAAAAATCTTAACCTTACTTTTACAAGTGATTAAGATTATTTTATTTACATGTAAATTGAAACAATAAATATTGTGCTTTGTCATAATTTAAAACTCATTATGTTGAAGTCTTTTCCAGTTGATAAAATTGCAATTCAAAAACTTTTAGGTAGGTATGTGTAACTTCCACATTATTATTTATTTTTTAAGTATTAAGGTTGATGTTGATATCAAAAATTTAGATTTCAAAGATAGTTTTATGTAGGTAGATACTAATAGAGTAATCTAAATACAGTGGAACCCCGATAAGTCGGCCCCCGATAACCCGAAAATCCGGCTAACCCGGATCGATTTTCATCAGATAAACATTTTGATTTTCAATATTTTGTATTTTTCAATTTAATTGTGGCTTATTTCCCATCAAAATAGTTAATTATCAGACAAACCTTTCAACAATAAAAATGTATGTAATATAATATTTGAGAGATAATGTGTATGTGGGTAATTTGAACTATACGATATTAAAAATGACTCATAGCACACGCCGCCGAAACAACAGCCACCTGTCTGTAGTATCTATTCCTTTTTATTTCAAACTGTCAGCATTGTTTAGCAAAGACTATTTAAAAAATTCTTTTAAAAACAATGGTCTTTAGTTTTCACTGCTCTAATAATAACATTACATCATTGTAACTGTATTGTGTGTCTTGTATTGTTCGCTTCCATTTGCTTACGTTTGTGTTTGGTGTTTTTTTAGTAATTTTAATGAGTAGGTACTGTGCATATTTATAAATATATTTCATGTTATTTCAATTCTAACGGAGTTTATCTGTAAGTATACCGTATTTTATTAATTTTTACCATATTCTCCGGCTATCTCGGATTTTCGATAACCCGGATCAGTCGCGGTCCCGATTAATCCGAGTTATCGAGGTTCCACTGTACTAATAAACTAGATAATAGATTAGATACAAAGTAAGCTGTAAGTAGTATAACTGCCCATGTAATCACCTGTTATGTTGTTTTTTTTTAGATTTGTACTGTATGGATGGCACAGGAAGAGAACAAGAGTACAAGAACATGAAACATCTTATTATGAATGTATATGTATGTGATCCTCAAAAAATTATTTTTCAAAACAAGATAGAGAATGAGCTTTAAAATCCCAAGGATCCTGCAAAATGTCTATTTGGTGTACTAGTCGAATAATAGTATCTAAAAATAATGAAACTGTTTTAAAACACATTATGGGCATGAGGATGATATAGAGCACTTACATAAATACCAAAATCAGATAAATATCTCTTCAAAGTTTATTTTGAGACTTTCTTCAAAAATGTAAGTAAAATATTTGCATATCGACGGCGGAAAGGCAAAACTTCGTAACTGAAAAAATTTTATAACATGAGTTACTTCAGTTTTCGCTTTAGAATAAGTGTATCGGCAGCTATTAAACAGCGATTACAGCTGGGAAAGTTTCCGGAAGGCTTCCAAAAGGCTTTCCCAGCTCTAAAAGCTGTTTAATAGGTGCTGATACACTTATTCTAAAGCGAAAACCGAAGTAACTCATTTTATACAATTTTTTCAGTTATGAGGTCCTGCCTTTCCGCCGTCGATATACACAATATAATTTAAAACAAGAATGTTACCACTAAACCACTTTTTAAATATTAAGGCAGGTTGACATTACTAGTGAATAACGAATGTGGCTCACGCTTACGTATTTTGCCCCTGCTATTGTTAGATATTTTATTATCTATTTTCAAACTCGAGCAGTACATTTGTATCTATGCATTGCATAAATACAAATGTACTGCTTGGGTTTGAAAATAGATAATAAAATATCTAACAATAGCACGGGCAAAATATGTAAGCGTGAGCCATTGCATAAATACAAATGTACTGCTTGGGTTTGAAAATAGATAATAAAATATCTAACAATAGCATGGGCAAAATACGTAAGCGTGAGCCACGTTCGTTATTCACTAGTAATGTCAACCCGCCTATACTCATGAATATTTACTACAGTTTACAATTTCAAACTAGTGTTTGATTCTCCTATACCTATATTTTACTTTTTTAGTAAACTTCAGACTGTCCAGGATAGCATAATAGCATAGGAGGCAAATTAAAAAGAATTAATTTACTTACAAGAAGAGATATCACAAACATTAAACTCTCTTATGGCATTGATTTGAAAGATGGGTATATGTACAATGATGATGCAACCAGTGTTTATTTTTGGGTTGAATGCTTACAGATTATTTATTTTTTCCAATATTATTTTACAAACAACAGGGCATACTAATGGATATTCATTCTGAATTTAACATTTATGATTTTTGTCTTATTTTCCTTAATACTGTGCCAAAAGGAAATGTTAATTAAGTTTGGCAAATCCTTTATCGCAATCGATGGAACTCATGGGCTCAATTCCTATGACTTTGAACTTATGACAGTATTAGTAAAAGATGAATTTGGGAATGGATTTTGTACTGCTTTCTTATTTTCAAATAGAAAAGATACCTACTTTAATTTACCAATTTTTTTAAATACATGTCTGTGTTGGTATTATATGTATAGTCAAATGTTTTCATATGACACCTTTTACAATGCCTCGTCAAATGTAATGGGTATTGCTCCTAATAGACTGTTAAGTGCCTGGCACATAGATAGAGCATGGTAAGTAAATCTTAATAAAATATCTGATTCTGAAAAAAATCCTATTATATATACAAGATGTATTAATGATGGTTTAGAGAGTATTAATAGCTTTTTGGGTAGACTCCTAAGTGATGCAGATACATACAATTTTAGTAAGTATTTCCAGTAGAACTACTGCAATAACATCCGACAATGGGCCTATTGTTATAGGAAGGGGTTGTGGAATTAATACCAATATGACCATTCAAAATTTTCATAAAATTTTGGATAAAAGGGTATCCATTAGTTGTTATCAGTTAAGTTTAAAACTTGGCACTCATGGAGAGCTATACTCTATACCATAATATATAATAGGTATATCTCATAATATTACATCTCATATTGTTCACTCCAGAAGTAATGAGTGAGCAATATGAGATATAACATAATATAGTATAAGTCTCTGTGCATGACCAGATTAACATGTTTGGTACCCATCTCGAACAAGCTCTACTTGGCTGGTACCACATACTTAAATCATTTATTTAGTTACACAGTACTACTCACATAACTTATGTGTCGTCAGTACCTTCCGTAAAACCTTCGTGATGCTACCCATACTTCATGGCCACTGAATGTGTTAAAGCTTGTTAATGTAGGAGAGTTATACTGAAATATATATCTTATATTATATTGCCTTAAATAGAAAAAATATCTTATTTAAATTGTATCCATGTAAGTTTTGATTTAATGAAATAAACCTTTTAATCAAAAAAGTGTTGTTTACTTGTGTACACCCAGCAATATCCTGATCATAGATAAATAATATAGTATTACCGGATCCTGATATGCAGACGCCAATAGGGCTTTTCATCGATTGTCATTTGTTTCGAGCTTCTGTCATGAGTCACATAATATTAATGTATCTACGTCATACGTCTTTGGTTTGTATCATTGGTATATACCAATAACGTACGACGTAGATATATTAATATTATGTGACACATGACAGAAGCTCGAAACAAATGACTGTGAATGAAATGCCCTATTGAATAGGGCTTTTTCATCGATTGTCATTTGTTTCGAGCTTTGGTCAAGCGTCACATAATATTAATATATCTACGTCATACGTCTTTAGTTTGTATCATTGGCAATATCAATAACATAGATATATTAATATTAGACAACACATGGCAGAAGCTCGAAACAAATGACTGAGTGAAAAGCCCTATATCATGTAAATACAAGTCATAGAGATGTCTTTCTACGGTTAAAATTTCACAGCCTAAGGACATCATTTATGTAACTTCTTAAGCCGTCACAAAATGACTGCAATAAGAAAATAGAATTTATTAACTCGCCTCGCCCCCAGGCAAAGTAAAGGTGCTAGGCCACTAAGAATGTTTTTTCAATTTTTTTTATTTTGCGGCTTTAGCACTTAGCTATTTAGCCAGATACATGATGAGAATTAATACTATTATAATACATATTAAAACTAATTCAAATTACTAGTAATTTTATTAATATTCTGAATAATTATGTAACCACTTAATACTAAAATAAAAAAGTGTCCATCTATACTATCCCAACACATTTTCACCTTTGAAATCGTAAATTTCCATTCCCATTAAAAAATAATTTGTACTGTATAAGTATATTTCTTTTGAGCTTCATTTTTTTTTTCAAAATACTGCAACATGACTTTTAAATTATGACACAGTACAATACTTGTTTCAATATTTACATGTAAATAAAATAATCCTAATTACTTGTAAAAGTAAGGTTATAAATTTAAGAATACAGAACTCTCTCTTAAAACCAAAGTGGCATTAGACTAATTTTAAAATTCCCGCTAAAACGAAAAAGGTAAATCTGGCAACAGTGCCGTCGTTTGCTGGACATTTAATCTCTCCCCTGTAAAAGATGAAAGTTGGTCATCTCTTATGTTACGTTACGTTTCTCTTACGTTCCGTCAGGCGCTTGCGTTCATCTATAAACACGAGTACACAAAATTCGGTGTTGATCTTTTCCAGTGCGTCTCCGTTGCGTCTACGTCTACGCTACGTCAAACTATAAATCCAACTTTAATTTAAAAACTGAATAACATTTTTTACAAAATTTTGGAATATGTTTGTAGAACAATTTTAACAGCTGTTTTTAATATAGATTTCAATCCTCTACAAATAGTCTCTCATGTCTTTTGATGTAAAATATTTATTACTACAACTTTCAACTACCGTCTACCGCTATGAATTTTTTTTGTTTACGAAAGGTGGCGATTATCTTCCCTCTTTCCCTGGCTATTGCTCTCATTCTGACCACATTAAATCCCTTCATTTGTATTTAAATACGTCAGAACTCTCTTTTTCATTAAAAGAAGTACTGGTTTTAGTCTTTGCTTTTGGCATATTCTATTTTGTAGGTTTTAGAACTGCGCCATGATGTGTATCACTTAATGACAATGACAAAAAGACAGATTAAAACCAGTACTTCTTTAAATGAAGAAGAGAGTTCTGACGTATTTAAATACAAAAAAGTATTTAAATTTGGAAATACTGCCCCATCAACCCAGTTAAAAAAATATGAGGTCCATTTCCCCGATTTAAGTTGATATAGGCAACTCAAATTACACGGCCTGTCAAAGTTTCCACCACCTTGTCTGTCTCTCTCTAGGACCTCTCTCTTGTATCGTGGCTGCATTAGTTGTCTTTGTGCCTATTCCATCCGTATAGGGCTTTTCATCGATTGTCATTTGTTTCGAGCTTCTGTCATGAGTCACATAATATTAATGTATCTACGTCATACGTCTGGCTTGTATCATTGGTATATACCAATAACGTATGACGTAGATATATTAATATTATGTGACACATGACAGAAGCTCGAAACAAATGACTGTGAATGAAATGCCCTATTGACAGTTCATTGGTAATCTAAAGACTACAGTAAAATGCAGACTGCCTACGTTTGTTACCGACCAATCACAGCAAACGTAAGCTAGTGACACAGAACACAACGGTCACAAAGTAGTGAAATATCAAGAAATACCTAAAATAGTGACAGTCTTGTGACAGTAGTGTCATGTTAATGCATTTTGTGTGGTTATGACTTTTGTGTTTGGCGGTTTCAGGGATGCCAGGTCTAGGGAATTTTCCCCAGAAATGGGGAAAATTTATAAACTTTGGGGACTGGGGAAAAACTTTTTTAAAATGACTAATATCTGGGGAAATCCAACTGGCTAAAATATGTTATTACATTTAGTAAAAGATAGTTATTTTAGAAAGTCCAGTAATTATGTGAATATTAAATGTTTTACAACGACAAGATCGTGGTGACTGATTCCACATATAGGCCACTCTCAATACAGTTTGATGAATTGTGACTACCGCGAACAATGATATTCCCTGGGGTTCCCCAAACAAAACCGTTCTTTAACAGTTACGAGTATGCGCAGTAACGAAAAATGTGTAACTGCGCATAAATTTTCGTTATTGCGCATGCGCCTAACGATTTGATAACGGTTTTGTATCGAGTTGGAAAAAACCTTATAAATCTGGGGAATTCTGTTGAAAATCTGGCAACTTTTAAAACACAATTTGGGGAAATAAATTTTTTGGGCCTGGCAACGCTGGGCGGTTTTTAACTTTAAGACCAAATTTTCTTTGGTCTGGCGGTTATTTTCAGGGTTGCCAGGTCAGTTTTGATGTCTTCAGTAGTTTTGATTTCAAAAAATCAGTAGCCATCAGTAGATTTTTTAAGCCATTTATAATACAGTAAAACCTGTGTTAATGGCCACCTCTTAAAATCGGCCACTTCTACTAACGGACAGTTTTTAAATAACGGACAGTTTTTAAATAACGGCCAGTTTAAAATTCTCCAAACTAATTATATTATGTAGATTCGCTTATTTATGAACTGGTATCTACTATCTACTTCTTCTTTACGTGCCATCTCCGCGACGAAGGTTGGCAATCATCATTGTTATTCTCACTTTCGACACTACAGCCCGAAAGAGTTCAGTTGAGCTGCATTCAAACCATTCTCTGAGATTTCTCAGCCAGGACATTTTTCTCCTACCTATGCTGAGCCTTCCTTGAATCTTTCCCTGCATAATTAATTTTAGGAGTTCATATCTGTCACCACGTGTTATATGACCCAAGTATTGAAGTTTTCTTATTTTGATGGAATCCAGTATCTCCCTGCTGTTCTGTATTCTCCTTAGTACTTTCTCATTGGTTATTCTGTCTGTCCAGGAGATTCTCAGCATTCTTCGATACGTTCCACATCTCAAATGCTTCCAATCTATTCTATTTATAGGTCTGGATCCCGCGTATGAAAAAAAAAGTTGATTAATAGCAAGTTGAAAATTTGTTAATAGCTTAAGGGTGTCTAGTCGGATAAACTTTGATATATGGGAAAACTGGAACAGAGGCAGTTTTAATTGTGGAACAGGTTAAAAATTTGAAACGCTCATGCAAAAATCAGACTGCTATTTATCACCAAACGGGCGTTTTAATGAGTGGAACATGTAGAATATGTCATATGACAGGAATTATGACAGGTGATAAATAGCAGTCTGATTTCTGCATGAAAGTTTAATCTCTGTTCGGAGAGTTTGTCTATTCTGTCGGACAAAATAAATGTGCCGTTTTCGTGGTCTGACCGTTTCAAATTTTTAACCTGTTCCACAGTTAAAACTGCCCCTGTTCCAGTGTTCCCATATATCAAAGTTTATCCGACTAGACACCCTTAAGCTATTAACAAATTTTCAGCTTGCTATTAATCAACGTTTTTTTCATACGCGGGATCCAGACCAGGTATCTACGGTCACCTTTATATTACGGACGCAGCCAAGTAATCTCGTATTTTTAAAGCCTTCACAGACATTTACATACTATGTATATTTATTTATTTGGTCTTTTATATTAGAGTGAGCGCGTAAAAGTTAGAATAAAATAATTTTGAACATTTATTGCTAATAAACATTTATTGCTTCAAACATTAAGATAATTATTTATACAGGGTACAAAAAAATTATTGAATTAAATTAATTGACACAAAAAGGAGAATGTAGGTATGTCGTATGTCATTTACTTAATTCAAAATACATTTTTACTATTGCCAGAAAACATCAAAAAATATTTATTTGCTCAGGGCCGGCGATAACGGGCCTGCAAGGGATGCACTGCAGGCGGGCGCCCCTTTTTGGGGGGCGCCAAAATGAGTTTTTTTGTGCTGGTGTTATACAAAATACTAATTAAAAAAAAAACCTAAAAGGGCGCCTAAACTAGTTTTGCAGGCGGGCGTCTCAAGGCCCCGTCTCACCATCAAATAATTGACAGTTATTTGATCAAACTTGACAGTTAGTGACACAAACTATAGGGCTTTTCATCGATTGTCATTTGTTTCGAGCTTCTGTCATGTGTCACAGAATATTAATATATCTACGTCATACGTCTGTGGTTTGTATTATTGTATATACCAATAACGTATTTCGTAGATATATTAATATTATGTGACACATGACAGAAGCTCGAAACAAATGACTGTGAATGAAAAGCCCTATACATACTAACTGTCACTTTGTGTCACTAACTGTCAAGTTTGATCAAATAACTGTCAATTATTTGATGGTGAGACGGGGCCTTCATACCCTAGCGCCGGGACTGTATTTGCTAAATAAATAGTTTTTCTGCACGCTCTGAACTTTTTGGAAATTGGAAACAGAATAAGTACAAAGTACTAAAGACAAAAATTACCCATTTTTTTTACCAAAAAATAAAGCACCTATCTATTCATCAGATACTCATAAATCACCTCATAAATTATATCGAGGCGTCGCAATACCGGATGGGTTTGGTTGTATGAGTAGTCCTAAATTGGAAACACGTGACACATTTTTCTCTCTCAACGCAAGAGTCCCTTTGTTATCTAAAGGCTGTATGACACTATACATTTTCTTGTATCATTTCTAATATCGTTTCTGATATGTCAAAAAAATGCATAGTGTCATACATAGATACAAGAAACGATATCAGAAACGATACAAGAATTTGTGTCAGGCACAGATTATTGTACAAGAACTGCGCCAATTTCTGCGCAAAGAGCAAAAACGTAAAACCTGCTGGTAAAACATCTAAAATGTCATAATTACTTACTCATAATGGCGGCTGAAATGAAAATGGGATAATGTATTGATGAATTTATTTGTGTTTTTGTAGGTATTATTTATAAATCTTTTATTGATACTTAATATATACCGTTTGGTATGGACTACTGTTCTACTAATAACCATATATTTAGCTCCTAGTAAAGTTCAAACTATAAATTTAGGTTTCATGGTGCATAATTTTTTAATAGACGAAAATACAATAGTTCCTAATTTGGATCAAACTGAAGATAATTCTAATGCAAATATTTTAGCACAAATATCAAAACAAAATAAAAACACAAATAATCAACCTCAGTCAACGTAAAATTCTGGTTAACATTAAAATGTTAATTATATAAAAGTTTATAAATTTTATAAAATATTTAAAATCAGCTGTGTCTGTAGATGCAGTACTACCATAACGTGACACAGGGTGACAAACAAAATTTCGACCAATCACGTGCCGAATTTCATACAATTTTCGATACAAGAACTTGCATAGTGTCATACAGGGCACAAATGTACGTACAAGAAATGATACAAGAAAATGTATACAAGAAACGATATCAGAAACAATATTAGAAATGATACAAGAAAATGCATAGTGTCATACAGCCTTTAAGGCTAGCCACAGTAGCCACTTGACATCATTATTGATGACCATGACAAATTCTAAACATCCCATATACCGACTATTTTTAGAAATTTAGGTAAAGTGAAACCAAAGAAGATTAACACGTTGTTGGATGTTGGGTTTTAAATTTTTTAGATTTGTTAGTAGAAGTTTTCAGTAGCTCGGTAAATTTGAGTTCAAATCAGTAGGTTTTATACAGTGATCAGTAGATCAGTAGATTGGAGTTCAAATCAGTAGTTCTACTGAAAAATCAGTAGACCTGGTAACCCTGGTTATTTTCCAACTTAACACCAATTATACATACATACACATACAGAATTTCAATTTTAGCTTTTTTCATTTCTATTTTTGTTTTTAATTTGTTCAATCGTTTTAAAAATCTGTTCGTTAGAACACCTAATTTAATTACCCAAGACTTTTTAGTAATTATGGATTCTACCTACCCATCTACTTCAACCA
Organism: Diabrotica virgifera virgifera; assembly: GCF_917563875.1. Taxonomy (NCBI): domain Eukaryota; kingdom Metazoa; phylum Arthropoda; class Insecta; order Coleoptera; family Chrysomelidae; genus Diabrotica; species Diabrotica virgifera. The sequence continues at coordinate 129,483,135 of NC_065447.1, read as the reverse complement.
GTCCTACTTCAACAAATTCTCTTCCAGGAGCCTGCCATCTTTGCAGCAAAATATTTAAAAATGTGGAATTACGAAATCGTCATATCAAAAGAATACACAAAACAGATGTTCCGCCTAGGACTAACAACAAAATGAATCAAAATCACATTATTTGTCCGTTATGTGATCAAGAAACTAATTTTGAAAGTCATGAGAAATTACGAAAACATCTCCAGGACTGCCACCAGGTGAGTATTGAACTAATAACTTTTGAATTTTCTAGCAAACAAGAATATGAGACATGGAAAGATATGCAGAAAATTGAGACAAGTTATGCATGTAGTAAAACAAAGCGTGGAAAGGAACATAAGATAATGTACTATGATTGCAATAGAAGTGACTTACATGGTAAGAGCAATACTTTGTTACTTGCAATAATTAAAACTTATAGGTATTTTGTTACTTGCAATAATTAAAACTTATACTGATCTATCTTTAGGATATAAGCCCAACTATAAAATTAGGACAGAGAAAGCTGGTGGATCAATTAGAATAAAAGGAGTGTGCCCTTCCAGACTGGCTTGCAAACTGAGAGACCAAGGACAAGTTTCTGTCAGTTATTGGAAAACGCATGTTGGACATAAAGAAGAATTAAGAACAATGCATCTGTCAAAAGCAGAAGAAAAAACGGTTGTAGAAAAATTAATGGCTGGGGTGCCACCCACTAGAATTTTAAAAGATTCAAGAAAATTGGAAGTACCACAATTAGATAGACTTGCTGTAATAACAAGTCAGGATCTCAGAAATTTGACCAAAAAGTATAATATACACAAGAAACGAGATCAAAATGATATGATAGCAGCAGCCCTAAAGGTTCAGGAATGGAATGCTAACAACAAGAATTATGCTTTCTTATTCAAGAAGGAAGGTAAACACCATTTTTTGTTTTTTTCAACATTATAAATAATTGTACTCCAATTTGACTTGTGTGAATTGTTATCCTTGCATGGTTCATATAACACACCTTGCTCTTAAGTAGAATTAACAACATTTATGCCTTGATACGAAATAGCAATAAACATTTTTAAAATAATATAATGTGCTAAGTTTTAGTTATTAACTTTTTACATTAAATCTAATTTTGTTATGGACATAGTGATGGTATATGGGGTAAATTTAGTGGTTGAATTGTTACCTTTGCCTCCCTCAAGTAATAAATCTCCCACTTGTCAGAAATCAATAACTTTCACCCCTTAAATAACTAAAGTCCATTCATTTTACAAATTCCCAACTGTAAACAAACGCACATGGAAGCTAAACAGGGTCGTCCTGAAGTATTTCTTAAAAACCAACATGCTACCTACAATTTGAATTTGCAGACTGACCAGTTTGGACCTGTAAAATGAGAATCCGCCTTTTTTAGGGCAATAAATTACATTTAACAGCCTCTTGACGAATGAGAGGATGAATAGTAACTTTGTTTATAGTTAGGAATTTGATATTTGAATGTGGTTTAGTTTTAAATTTTACCCATATATTTTTGTATTTTGGTGGTTAGCATGTTAGATCACGTAAGCACTGATGATGATCAGTCATCCGGTTGAAAACTAGTTCTGTGATGTAGCCCTTTTTTGGGATTTTAACAAATTTACCTTTTATAAAGGATTTTAGTCATTTTTAGTTTTAAATTGTCCTTTTATTATCATCATTGCTACTTTTTGGGTCTTGGCCTATTTAAGAGTAAGTACTTCTTTCTTTATCTGTTCCCAATATCTAATCTTTGGTCCATTAGTTGTGTTTAACTGGCATTTATTCCTTTATTTTCATCTTTTTCTGTCCTTTCCACATGTCCCTTCTACCTCGAGTCATCCTTTTATCTGTTGTTCAATGTTCTTTTGTATTCTTTTTTTTTTTTGTTTTATCTTCAAGCCCTCTATATGCTACCTTTCATATTTGGACCCTATTTCTTTGTTGGTATTTATATTCTGGCTCTTATTATACTTTCTACCATATGCTAATCTGAACATTTTTTGCCCCTCTTTGAATTAATAATCACATGATCTATCATATTGTGGTTCAGTAGGTACTGTAACTAGGTAACTCCAAATTTTTGGGGTTTTTATCAAAGTTATCTACTTTAAAAAATATCTTTCTGGTGCTATTTAATTTCTACAATAAAATAATTATTTCTGAAGTAAAATAGTGAATTTAATAGGAAATTTATATTGTTATATTTGCAATGCTATAAGTAATAAGTAGATAACAATGAACTGTAACCAAGCTTAAAAGATAGAAGTAATATTACCTATTTAAATATTCAATAAAATTTCAGTCTCTTACCATTTATCTTGAATTATCTGTTAAATATAATATGCCGGGATGCTTTTAATTTTGTTGAAGACTACGATTAGGCCTGGATCCCGCATACCAAAAACAAAGTTTATTAATAGCAAGCTGAAAATTTGTTAATAGCTTAACGGCATCTAGTCACACAAACTTTGAGGTACAGGAATACTGGAATAGGGGGAAGTTTTAATTGTGGTACAGATTACAGGTTTCAAACGTCCCATGTATTTTGTTGGACAGAACTTGATTTGTTACCCTTTCATTAAACTTTCATGCAAAAATCAGACAGCTATTTTTTTTGCAACCTGCTAGTTTTCATTATCATAAAATTGTCAGGATAACATGTTTCACAATTAAAATCACGTCCCACAATTAAAACTTCCCCTGTTCCCATACATCAAGGTTTGTTCGACTAGACACTGTTAAGCTATTAACAAATTTTCATCTTGCTATTAATCAACTTTTTTTGTACACGGGATACAAGCTTATCAATTTTGAATGAACTAAAAATTTGGTGGTTTATTTTTATTAGGAGAAGATCATGATATATTGAGAAAAGAAGATTTTGCGGTAGGGTTTATGAATGCGGTGATGGAAGAGAAACTACTAGAATTCCCGAACATAATTTGTGTCGATGGGACACATGGGACAAATAAAAAAGGACTGGATTTGACGATTTTGCTGGTGAAAGACGATAGAAATGCTGGATTCCCTGTTGCGTTCCTTCTGTCAAATAGATTGGACCAACAAATTCAAGAAGTTTTTTTAGGTATGTATTATACAGTGTGTCTGTGTAACTTGGAATCATAAGGGAAACTTTTTTAATATCAATTTTACGAAAAAAAAGTTATTATTCATAAAGTGCTCTGCATAGTCTAAAACCTAAGATGCAACCATCAGATATCAAATTTTATCAATAATATACGAGGATGTTCAAAAATATGGATTTTGCTCATGAGTAAAGTGTCTTTAAAATTTTACAATATCGAAAAGTGTTATTAAGAAAAGTTGTTTGTAATTAAAATTTATGTTATAATATGCATTTACACTCTTCTAATTGAAAAAAAAAATTGAAAATTTTCCTCAAATTACGGATATGCAACATTAATTTTTATTTAAAATAACTCCGATATTGTTAATTTTGCGACAAAAAGTTATTCTTTATAAAAATGTCTGAATAGTCAAAAACTAAGATGCAATCATAAGATATAAATTTTTTTCAATTTTATAAGAGGTATGTCAAAAAATATAAATTTCGCTCAAGAGTAAAATACCTTTATAGTTCACAATATTTCCACTAAAAGGATGTAATTGCATATTAAAACATAGTTTTCACTTCTAAAAAACTTTTTATAATAACAAATTTCAATATTGTGAAAAATAAAGATACTTTACTCTTCAGCGAAATTCATATTTTTTGACATACCTCATATAAAATTGACAAAATTTAATATGTTATAATTGTATCTTGGTTGCTAAATATAATGCGAACTATAAGGAATAACTTTTTTTTCGCAAAATTAATAATAATGGAGCTGTCATAAATAAAAATGATGTTGGTTGTCCGTGATTTGAGCAAAATTTTCAAAAAATTTTTTTTCAATTAGAAGAGTGTAAATGCAGATTATAACATAATTTTTAATTACAAACAACTTTCCTCAAGTACAATTTTCGATATTGTGAAATATAAAGGCACTTTACTCTTGAGCGAAATTCATATTTTTTGACATACTTTGTACACTGTTGATAAAATTTTATATCTGATGATTGCGTCTTTAGGTTTAAGACTGTGCAGAGCACTTTCTATAGAATTACTTATATTCGTAAAATTGATGTTAAAAAAGTTTCCCATATGGTTCCAAGTTACGCAGACACACTGTATAAGTAGTGACAATTTAGGACTGCTAACTAACGATTATTTTTAAAACCTTTAGATGCCCTCAAGAATAAGATACAGACAGAAGTTAATGCGGAATATTTCATGAGTGATTATCCTAAATATTATAATGCATGGAAGAAGATAATGAGACAAGAACCAAGGAGACTATTATGTACGTGGCATGTGGTGAAGAACTGGAACATTAGAGGAAAGAAAAAATTACAGGATCCAACTCTGAAGGCGCAAATGAAAAATGAACTCAGGCAGATTATTCGAGAACCAGATGAAGATAAATTTAAAGAACTATGTGACAAATATGTATCCAAACTAGAAGAGGCAAATGAGATAGAATTTGTCAGTTATCTGAAAAAGTAAATAATTATGTGAAATCATACATTTTAAGACACCCTTAAGTATTTTTTTTCTAGTCATTACTTGGCTGAACACAGAAAAAAATTGTGGCCCTATTGTTACAGAAGAAATGCCGGGATTAATACCAACATGGCAATTGAATCACTCAACAATCTACTAAAGACGAATTACCTAAAGAGGAATGCAGCAGTGGGGATTGAGAAGCTACTGGATACAATGGATGAGCTAGTTGAAGAAAAAATGTGGACAAGGATAGTGGATATAATACGACCAAGCGCAAATAATTATCAAGACAGGCTTTCAATAAGAGCACACAAACGGGCAGCATCGATGAAAGGCAAACTAGAAGAACTGGTTAAGGAGACTGCATATGGCCATTATGAGGTAAAATCCTTTAAAGGTATGAATATATTACGTTATGTAAATTTTAGAAAAGTGTGTGAGAGTGAGTGTAAGACATTGTTTTGTAGAGTGTGTAAGATTTGTATTCACCGTTATTGGTGTAGTTGTGATGACTATATGGTGAGGAATACCTTGTGTCAGCATGTGCACTTGGTAAGAATGTATGAGGAGCGTTTGGGTAGTAACTCTGTTGTAGATGATGCTGCAAGGTGTTTAGGAGAAATGTCAACTATCAAATCAAGGCATGAGGAGGAAATTAATGAATTTGTCAGAGGGAAGCTAGAACAGACAAATGTGACCCAGGAAAAAACCAAAAGAAGTCTTCAACAGGAATATCTCATTAATGTGTTGAACGGATTAGATGACCAAGGTTTTACCGAATATATAAGGAGGACTCAAGGAATTCTGGAAGAAGTTAATAATAAGGCAAAGAACATTACGAAGAAGCGAAAAATGGAGACTCAGGAGTATTTTCCTTCAAAAAAAAAAAGAACTGATTAAACATTTTTTATTAACAATTTTTGTAGCTCACATGCATTCTTAATTTATACCTGTATTGAATTTTTATTATAGTTTTATAGACTTATTTACAAGATCATTAGTTAATTTAACATTACAGATTTTAATTGAATAGCAATAAATATAGTGAAATTTTATAAGATATATTATGTTACTTAAGTTAGGTCTGAATTTTAAAGCTATGTTAAGTAAGATGTAATTTGATAACTTTTATATGAGTTGTATTTTTAAATTGAGATCTACTGGGCCGTAGGCGAGGTTTAGAGGGGTTTTACCTTCGCCATTGCACCAATAACGGCGCCCCCTCTCCCAATTTTTAATAAAGAAATTTTAAACAGCTATTTTAGTGTTTTTTTGATTTGCAATAGTTATTTCAAGTAAACATTAATTTACTTAATTTTGTTCAGAAATAAATCTCGAAATTCGACTACGTTTATCCAAATGCTATGTCTGGTCGACTATTCTCTATGCAGTTGAGACATGGACCCTTGAAACATCAACCGTAAATAAGTTGGAAGTCTTTGAAATGTAGATCTACCAGAGAATTCTCAAAATTTCGTGGACATCGCATACCTCAATCGAAGAAGTGCTGCATAGAATATGCAAGGCAAGAGAACTTTTCAACGCAGTGAAAGTTAGAAAAACATCATACCTAGGCCACATACTGAGAAATAATAAGTACCAATATGCCCAACTTATAGTGAAAGGGAAGGAGAGGACTAGGAAGGAAAAGACTATCGTGGCTCAGAAATATCCGACAACCCACATAACAATGATGTTCGCATCATGTTCTAAGCATATCCTACCAACATTCGTCGAAGTATATCCTTTTTAGTATATGCGTAGTACAAGCATAGCATGTACCATAAAAAACATTCTAAATTTCATGTTCTTTGCATGTGCCTCAAAGAATATTCTTGCACCGAATATACTGAGCACATTCGGGTACGTAGTATCTCGGAATGTTCGTAAAAGTTTATTCTTAGAATATACCTTAATCGAATATTCTTAGTATATGCGTAAGTATATGCAAAAGTATATACTTAACACATACCTACTTGTATATACTTTTAAAATATCTAAAAAATAATATACTGTATGTACGTACCTATAGGAAGAAGAATCAACTTCGCGTTAAGAATAATTAATAAAATTTATGTATTTTAGTAGGTACTACTGAACTATCTAATTCATTTTTTTTAAACCGTTTTAATTGTATGGTAAAAAGTTTAAAACTTTAATTCTATTGTGAAGAAAAATGAGAAATTCTCGTTTCGTTTTCAGTTGAAATGAATATACCATTTTGATTTGAGTTTATACCATAAGTAAAATAATTTTCGGGAATTCGGAAACGGCCATTCATTGTCATTCTGACCCTTGCATTGCATTTTATACCTGCACAAGGGAAGGGGGTAGGTAACAAAAGAGCAAAATATGAAAATAGTTTCCAGTTTCCAGTGCATTTATGTCTACGCTGTTAGGAAGGACCAAGTATTTCTAGCTACAAGGACTAAAACATTTTTAAGAACATAAAAAGCAGTTTGAAAATAATAAATTCATATTGGTACTTCAATATTTCCTAAATACGTAGTAAGTAAAAGTATGTATAATGTATATAGATACCTATAAATTTTAGTAATTTACATACATATTATAATATATTTGGCTATTATATAATTATATAAGCAGCATTTTTATTTTGATGTGCACATAATAACTAAATATATTACTTATATTTTATATATAGGCTACTTACCCATATATACTATTTATTATACATAGGTACCTATATAACTAACCTACAGTTTATATATTTTATACTTACTTTTTACGTAATATTGTAGAATGTAATAACTACATTCTCATATGCAATTAGAATATGTAAATATAATATATTAGTAGAACCAAAGAATACTAACACACCCTGTGGGTGTGTTAGTATTCTTTGGTAGAACCTATAGGATGAGATTGGGTGATGTTGAAAACATACTTCTGAGAAATACAGCACATCCTTGGAATATTCTTCCCATGTACTAAAAATATGTGCGATAGTACATTCTAAGTATATACATAGAAGGTATATAGCACTTCCTTGGAATATTCTTCCCATATACTAAAAATATGTGCGATAGTACATTCTAAGTATATAACTAGAAGGTATATAGCACTTCCTTGGAATATTCTTCCCATATACTAAAATATGTGCGATAGTACATTCTAAGTATATAAATAGAAGGTTTATAGCACCTCCTTAGAATCTTCTAAAAAGTATGTTCTTGATATATACTGAAAAGAAGTGCGGTAGGACATTCTAAGTATATACATAGAACGTTTAAGTACTGTAATGTAGTATATACTCAGTATATGCTCTGCACATTCGCAATGGTAATTACGCATATTCTAAGTATATACTTTTTCTGAAAAGTATGTTCTATGAATCTACTAAGAACATGAAATTGTTATGTGGGAATGGACAGGACTAAATTTGAACAGCTGAAAACAGAAGAGTTTGCAATTGTAGTAGGCAACCTCCATTGAGGAGACGGCACTTTAAGAAGAAGAAGTGGAAGACATGGGAGGATAGCAACGAGAGTTAGAACAAATGCAGGAGAAACTGACAATTTTTTGTGAAAGTGAGGGTTCATCAGGGTTTCGTGTTAAGCTTGTATTTATTCTCATTGGTGCAGGTGCTGGATCAGATAACAGCTGAACTTCAAGGGGAGGTGCTTGGTATTGAATGTACGCAGGTGATAGTAGAAAAGTGGAAGAAAGACTAAAGCAGTGGAGACAAGCACTTGAAGAAAAATGATAACATTAAATAGGACAAAACCAGAATATTCTTTTAAAGATGGTATTCCAAATATGGATCGAGTAGTCAGCTTCGATAGAAAAGAACTCGAAAGATTTTTTTAGACTCCACGTGAGAAAGCAAAGAGAGTGATTATGATCGACTAATGTTCCAAAAATAATGAGTAATAACAAAAACAAACATTTCCTAATGCAAAAGCTAAAACAATAATACCTGGATATCTAATAAAAACTACAACAAGGAACAATAATTACATTTATAATAAAACCAATAGTCAACTTCAGGGGAACGGCACAAAATGTCTCCTGTCAAAATTTTAAATGTATTTTTTTCCAATCCTGAGAAAACTGTCAAGTATTTTTGAAAAATTTAAACGCAGAACGAAAGATTACGTTATTACCGAGGGACAAAAGTCCTTTAGAATAAATAAAAAGTTTCTTTTGAATGAAATATTTGCAATTAAAAATTACACTAAATTTTCTTTTATTTTCACCCCTGTAGCTTCTTAAAGTAAACATTAAAGGCGTTTTCAGGGACGTTCGGCCCTCAGTAAAAATGCAATCTTTCATTCTTCGTTTATATTATTCAAAAATATTTAGTAGTTTTCTCAGGATTCGAAAAATGAATACATTTAAACACATTGAATATTTTGACATTTTTCTGCGTCAACTTCGTAACTACTAATAGCAAATTTTTCAGGAGGGCAACAAAAACGTTTAATGTTAGTGTCGTTAAAAATTTAATAATTTTAATTACTTGATAGTAATACAATTTAATTGTTAAAGGCTAATATTAGCAGTTTCAAATAATTTTCAGACATGCGGATTAACGTTTACAACAATGTTAGCAAGTCAACGTCAAAAATGAAAAAAAGTTTAGATACGAGGTTGACGCAGAAATGGGACGATTTTGCGTGTATGCAAACCTAAAATGCGGTTATCAATAATACACAATTTTCATTTTAATAATAAATATGAAACCCGCCAAATTTTAAATTAAGACAGACCCATCGACCAATCACAGAAAACGTAGGAATTCCACTACTTTGTGTTCTGTGTCACTAGCTTACGTTTGCTGTGATTGGTCAGTAACAAACGTAGGCGGTCTGCATTTTACTGTAGTCTGTAATCTAACAAGTTTGGTTGTACCAAGACGCACACTGGGTTGTACATTTTAAATCTAAACTACATAATATATTTTGACTGTATTTTTTAAAAAGTAACTCAATCTAAATGGCTCCTTTAGAGTCAACTAATAACAACAACAATGAGGAACCTGGCCCAATAAATCCAATTGTGGGAATTATTTATCCACCACCAGAGGTGAGAAGTATCCTTTTGCAAAAAATTGTACTATAATTTTCTCTGCATTTATAAATTTTTACAGGTACTGTACATTTATTTCATTAGGTATTTTTCAATTGATAATACTAGGAATATTATATACTAATAAATAATTGTTCATAATATTGTATCTGCTAAATAGTTGAATCAGTTGGATTGATCAAGAGAAATCAAATCAAATTATACCTATTCACTGTTAACCTTCTAACTATGACTAACTGGTAAGAGGTCCCTGGGGGCCGCTTTGCTTATTATTTATTTAAGCCACAGGTAAAATTCGGGCAGCTGCAAACTGTTTTTAATCTCAACTAGTTCTTCTAGAGTTGTTTCAAATGCAGTTTACATTCATTACACTGTACAATTACATTTCTGTCTCCATTTTGTGCTACAGGTCGAGGTGAACGCAAAACAATTAGGTATTCTTTTTTCAAAGTCAGTTTGCCAAGTGTGGGCTTTTGATATTCTTTGATGCCAATGCCAACCATTGGCGTGGAAATTAAGAAAAAGGATCAGTTCATTAAACATATATTTCAAGAAAAATCATATAATTTTTATTAATTTTTGCATAATTATATTCAGGAAAAGCTCTCAACTTTTGGGCAGAAATTGTTTAAACAATTTTTTAAACAAATTCAAAATATCACCTTTTGTGCTCTAAAAAATATGTTTTTAGGTTTTTGGGTGACTATATAAGAAAGGTACTTTGTCATTTTTCTCAAAAGTTAATAGTTTTCAAGATATAGGTGATTTAAAATCCGAAATATGCGATACCTAATAAATATGCATTTTCCAGGCTTGAAAAATATGTAAATGATTATTTTTGAGATTCAAGAGTATCTAAACTGAAGTCTAAACATTGAGTCTTAAGATTTTGGTGAGAAATTGGGGCAATATTTTCCATAGCAGAAAAAGGTGATCTTTTGAATTTGAATTGTTTCAACAATATCTGCCCAAAAATGTCGGCACCCTTCGATTTGTTTAAATGGGGCATTTTCGAATAGGAATCCTCAAAGGAATAGAATCAGATGTTTTAAGTTGCATAAATTTTAAAATTTCATCCTTTTTTGTGTTATTATTAGGTATTTTATTTAATATGCGGGAATGATACGACACATTATCCATAACAAGCACTGAATTCGGCGGAATATTGGGCAAGAGCTGTCCGACAGACCACTTTTCAAATAAATCGGCTGTCATATCTTCGTGATGATCGGCAGAAGACTTTGTTATATTTTTGGCCTATAATAGCAATGCATTAGATACCTATAAAACCATCTTTGCTTCCGGCATGAATAGTGTGACCAACTCCAATTTAGTCGAATCCAGGACACGGGTGAAAAAAATACCTGAAAATCGGGCCATTTGTTTTCAGAAGACGATAATTAAAATACAGAAATGAAAAAGAGTCCACCATTTTAGTTTTCGTAGAACTGTAATACCACGAAATAAAATGCATGCGTTTTCGAACATGTGGTATTAGTACTACACTCTAGAAATTATCGACTTTAGAAGAATTCTCCAATTTTTAGAAGAATAACGTTTTCAAATTAGGATTTTACCAAAACGTTGAAAATTCGGATGGCCCGGAAGCCTTGTCCGGGACGCCGGGACACGACTTCATAATTCGGGCCATGTCCCGGATTTTTCGGACTAGTTGGTCACACTAGGCATGAAGAATAATAACACATTTTCCTCTTGAACACTGTGTATTTAATGCACAATTGTTTGTGTTGTCAACCCAGCCGTACTTGACAACATCATGCATATCGAACCAGATTTCATCTAAATAGATTATGTTTCTGTTTGAATTACGATACTGTTTTATTTTACTCAAATACTCTCGTCCAAGTTCAATGATACACTGAGATTCCATTATTACCATTCGATTATTTAATTTCTTATATTTAAATCCACAACTTATCAAACTTTTTAAACACTCATACATATTTAGAACGATTCTTTGTAACGATTTTTTGAACTGATAATTGTCATTATTTATTGATAACACAGAAGATGATGCATCTTGATCATTCGTATCAAATGGTCTCCAAAATGCCATATTATATTACAGCATAAATATTATATTACTTACCTTAATCCTCCACTTCTGATATCTGGTGCCGAAATTAAAGAATTTAAGTAGTCGCATAACCAGACAAACACGTGTTCATAATGATTTATGGCTTTGAAGTTCGCTGTTGCCATAATGCACGATGTCAGTCGCTTGTAATATAATTGTTTGCTTAAGTCATTGATTAAAAACTACCCAAACTGTAGATATTAATCAATGCTTAGGTAGTAATATATTTTTCTATTTACACGTTTTACAATAATGTATGTCCATACTTTTTTAAAAAAAGGTCTTCTTTAATTTTTTTGTTAGGAAAGGTATTAATTTTTATTACTCATTTCAATGACGTAATTGTCATAAAAAGAATTATGTAAAGTTTAAAATTGAATGTAACGCTGTGTGGCTGTGCTATATAAAAGAGCTTGAACATTCAAAATCGATTTTCTCCAAAAGTACATACATGCACGGACATACAATAAGTGTTATGCCATCACATAATGTGAAAAATAAGTTTTAAAACAATATAATAATAGTGATTTTCTTTTATTCTTGAATTGAAACGAAATATACTGCATCTGATCATCACATCTAGTGATGATCTTTGGATCTATTTGGTTTTTTATTAGTTAAAATTTGATACTTTCAATCTTTAAACTTGATTAAAGCTAATTATTTTTGTCATATTTTCGTAATAGGTCTGGATCCCGCGTATAAAAAAAAGTTGATTAATAGCAAGCTGAAAATTTGTTAATAGCTTAAGGGTGTCTAGTCGGACAAACTTTGATATATGTTAAAAATTTGGAACAGTCAGACCACGAAAACGGCACATGTATTTTGTCAGACAGAACATACTTAAACTCTCCGAACAGAGATTAAACTCTCATGCAAAATCAGACTGCTATTTATCACCAAATGGGCGTTTTAATGAGTGGAACATGTAGAATTTGTCAAATGACATGAATTATGACAGGTGATAAATAGCAGTCTGATTTTTTCATGAGAGTTTAATCTCTGATCGGAGAGTTTAAGTCTGTTCTGTCGGACAAAATAAATGTGTCGTTTTCGTGGTCTGACCGTTTCCAAATTTTTAACCTGTTCCACAATTAAAACTGCCCCTGTTCCAGTGTTCCCATATATCAAAGTTTATCCGACCAGACACCCTTTGAAATTGAAATTCTTTATTGAAATAGAAATCCTACTAACAATATTTAAATATGCTATTAACAAATTTTCAGCTTGCTATTAATCAACTTTTTTTTCATACGCGGGATCCAGACCTATAATGAAAAAGATTAAATTATCTGAACTCCCTTATTATGTAGATATATATTACAGTATGTAGCCATAGCCACTTTAATACCATATCAATATATCTTCAATTTCTCATGTTTCCAGGTAAGGTATAAAATCAGTGAAATTTGGAAAAAAATAATAAAATTCTTGAAACCGTTTTTGAGAACTTGGATTCTTAAAAGTTTCCTATGTTTGATTTCTTAAAAGTAGGGCCAAATTGTCTCCAGACTACAATGTTGCTGATATTTGAAAATTTCTTAGAGTATACGTAATATTTACAAAGTTCAGAGTTGCTCTAATTCATTAGTGAAGAGTCCATTGAAATATTAAGTATCTAGTTAATTAATTTATAGATATATTTTTTGAGAATAATTTCATATTATTTTTTTAAGAGTGTCGTTGACTAGCAATTGAATAGTAACGAATAGAGAATATTTTTTTCATATAAACTTAGGAATTTTAGGAAATATATCTGACAACCTTGATTCGAAAGCGGGTCTCTGATACCAAAATGAGGCATGTTTATGTTGGAAAATTATTATTGGATAAACTGTATCTCTTATTTAAATTTTTTTCGAGTAAAATTTAATATTCTGCAAATAGTCTTAAGATATCAGTCGTAACCTAATAATAGAAGTATACCCCAGGCTGTGGGTGAAAAAATGTGATATAATTCAGGAATTTTTGAAACCTATCAGGTGTTGTAAAGGATGATGCCAGGAATAACTTCTACTAAAATGTGACCAAAAATATTGTGAGCTTTTTTTTTAATTGCGATTTTCATTTGTTAAATTTGCAATTTTTAAAGATTTTTAATTTTGCAGCTTAGGATATTGATTTTAGAGAAAACTTTTTGATAGAAAGTTGTAGTAAATTAAAAAACCTACAATTTGAGCTATGGTAAGTTTAATTTCGTTTATTGGTTATTGCAAAACAGCATGCGAAAAGTCCAAAATGGCCGTTTTTTACAATTGCGTTATTTATTGTACAAATAATTTTTTATATTTTTTAAAGCTTTAAAATGAAGATCTTTCAATTCCAAACATAAAAAAAATTGCAAGGCCGGATTAACGAATTTGTTGCTTAGATATTATAAATTGTTTATCCCAAGAGGTCAAATGTCGAAGGCTATAACTTTTTGAAGAAAAATCTTAGAGAGTTGTTATAACATCCAATCTCCTTCTAAAGAGTTATATTTTCATATTCTGATGTAAATAAATGCGTAAAACATTTTTGAACCTCTAATTTTTGGGTTTGAAAATAAGGGGGCAAATTTCGTTACAAACATTTAGAGCTGAAGCGGCCCAGTACATCCTATGAGTTTTTAACTTACAGATTATTGTTGCTGAAGAGGAAACGAAGATTTATAAAAAAATAAAAAATTTCTACGACCAGCTGAAGCCGAGCTAAATGTTGGGTTTGAAAATAAGGGGGCAAATTTCGTTATAAACATTTAGAGCTGAAGCGGCCCTGTACATTGTACATCCTATGAGTTTCTTGTTGCTAAAGACGAAACAAAGATTTATAAAAAAATAAAAAAACATGTACAACCAACTGAAGCCGAGATAATTGTTTATTTTTTCATAAAAAGTAGTGCCTTTATTTATAACAATTAAGAAATTATTTTACAGTCATTGACTAAAGAAAGACTTATATTATCTTAAAATAAAAATTATTATAAACTATAATTACATTTAATTATTAAAAATTATTTTTAAAATCGGTGCTTTTGCGAGCGGCCGAATTTTGCAAATCGCCAGGCTTGCTTCAAATCCGCGCGCTCGGCAAATTTTTACGTAACTTGTATTAAATTTTGACCGAAAACAATTTAATAATATTACCATTATAATATACAGTGTATTTACCACTGTATTTGTTTTTCTTGATAAACTTTTATATGTGAAATCTCATTTCTAAAGAACTAATATTACAAAAATGATACATACAACTATATTTTTAATTTTTGCATTGTTATATAAATATAATAATAATAATGTTACTTCTTATTATACAATATAAAACTTTTTCTTCTTGTAGTGACTATCCGTTTTGGATGTTGGCGACCATCATGGCAATTTGGCAAACCCCATTTGGAAACTGAGAACCAGGAAGACGAAGGATTATCTTGCTAGAAAATTTACTTACGTCGTTCAACACAACAACTACAAATCTTTTTAGAGCAGCAGTACCGATTTAGTGTGCAAGTACAGATTGCCATGATGGTCGCCAACATCCAAAACGGATAGTCACTACAAGAAGAAAAAGTTTTATATTGTATAATAAGAAGTAACATTATTATTATTATATTTATATAACAATGAAAAAATTAAAAATATAGTTATATATTTCATATTATATATGTATCATTTTTGTAATATTATTTCTTCAGAAATGAGGTTTCACATATAAAAGTTTATCAAGAAAAACAAATACAGTGGTAAATAGACTGTATATTATAATGGTAATATTATTAAATTGTTTTCGGTCAAAATTTAATACAAGTTACGTAAAAATTTTGCGAGCGCGCGGATTTGAAGCGAGCCGGGCGATTTGCAAAATTCGGACGCTCGCAAAAGCACCGATTTTAAAAATAATTTTTAATAATTAAATGTAACTATATTTTACAATTATCTCGGCTTCAGTTGGTTGTAGAAATTTTTTATTTTTTTATAAATCTTCGTTTCGTCTTCAGCAACAATAATCTGTAAGTTAGAAACTCATAGGATGTACAGGGCCGCTTCAGCTCTAAATGTTTATAACGAAAATTGCCCCCTTATTTTCAAGCCCAACATTTAGCTCGGCTTCAGTTGGTCGTAGAAATTTTTTATTTTTTTTATAAACCTTCGTTTCATTTTTAGCAACAATAATCTGTGAGTTAAAAACTCATAGGATGTACAGGGCCGCTTCAGTTCTAAACGTTTGTAACGAAATTTGCCCCCTTATTTTCAAACCCAAAAATTAGAAGTTTAAAAATGTTTTACGCATTTATTTACATCAGAATATGAAAATATAACTCTTTAGAAGGAGATTGGATGTTTCACCAACTCTCTACGATTTTTTTTCAAAAATAGCCTTCGACATTTGACCTCTTGGGATAAAAAATTTATAATATCTAAGCAACAAATTCGTTAATCCGGCCTTACAATTTTTTTTATGTTTGGAATTGAAAGATATTCATTTTAAAGCTTTAAAAAATAAAAAAAAATATTTGTACAATAAATAACGCAATTGTAAAAAACGGCCATTTTGGACCTTTCGCAGGCTGTGTTGCAATAACCAATAAACGAAATTACACTTACCATAGCTCAAATTGTAGGTTTTTTAATTTACTACAACTTTCTATTAAAAAGGTTTTCCCTAGAATCAATATCCTAATCTGCAAAATTAAAAATCATTAAAAATTGCAAATTTAACAAATGAAAATCGCAATAACAAAAAAAGCTCACAATATTTTTGGTCACATTTTAGTAGAAGTTATTCCTGGCATCGTCCTTTACAACACCTGATAGGTTTAAAAAATTCTGAATTATATCCGGAAATCGACCTATTTTTCACCCACAGCCTGGAGTAGTAGTTGTAAAAAAAATTAAATGTTGGCGTTATGAATATGTATAGTTACGAACTGTCGCTGTTACCATTTGTCAGGTTACAAACTGTCATGTTACGAGATGCCATACAACCACTGTTGGATTCTTTCGAGCTATAAAGTTAGTATATTACCAACTAAAAACATCCCTCCTTCAAGCAGCTGACCAAGGATGTTTCTTGGCGAAAGTAAATTCAGAGGAAGTCACAGGGCCTTTCCTTTTTAATATATTTGTTAATGACATTAAATCTCAAATTAACTTTAAATTTCTGCTATTTGCTGACGATTTAAAAATCTTGAGAATTATCGAATCCATCTCAGATTGTGAAATACTTCAAATTTATATTAATAAAATTATGGCATGGTGCAAATTGAACCAAATGAGCATTAATGTTGGAAAATGTCACTACAGTGGAACCTCGATTATCCGTCTCTCCATTAACCGTCACCTCTGCATTGAAATTGCAAAACCGAGGCTGACGAAACAGGTTTAGAAGCTGACACAAACTTGGAATTTGACGGCGGCGATGTCGATGATGCTTTTGCAACTGACAAAGATTTGCCTAAAGAAGCTAGAGAAGCTGCATCTCACATACAACCATTCATCGAGTGGTATTCTCGACAAGAAGAATCTAATAAAGTAGATTGCACGATCTTACGCAGGTTAAGAAATTCAGCCCTTGCAAAATGTGAAGCATCAGTAAAACAAACAAAGATTTCAGAATATTTTAAACCAAATTAGACAATAATAACACGAACACAAATTCCTCTTATATTATCAAACAAAACATACAAATAAAATTTGAGAGTTGTGTTATCAATTTTTAACTTTTTTAATGTTCTGTTAACCGTCTTTTCGATTATCCGTCATACCCTTGGTCCGGTGCCCTGACGGATAATCGAGGTTCTACTATATATTAGTTTCTGTAGAAGAATTAACAACCTCTTTTATAATTGACTAAGTTTTCACTCTAATGGCACATAACATATCCCACCAGAATGAAAACAATGGGAACCTTCTCTGGTTACACCTCCGAGGCTCCTACAATTTGCAAGCCATACGGATGCTGAGACTAAGGAAGATGAGGGAATTCTACAATTTACAATTCACGTCCCATCTGCTCAGCGCGGTAAAGTTCCAACGAGACTGGTTCCCTTCATACTCCACACAGAGTAAATGTAAATAAAAATGAATAACCATTTTCAATTTCGTTGCAAAACGAAAATACAGCCGAACCATATTCCAGTCCAATCAGAGAGTGCTGCAAGCACCTCTACCGGTTTCGAAACTTATTAGTCTCTCATCAGGAGGCACATATGCTGCTCTCCCTGATCCAACCAAAACAAACCCCAGCATGCAGTCCCGAATTGCAACGAACGAAATGGCATAGATGCCCTAGCGGCAACTGCTAGCAAAAGACTAAGTTTTCACTCTAATGGCACATAACATATCCCACCAGAATGAAAACAATGGGAACCTTTTCTGGTTACACCTCCGAGGCTTCTACAATTTGTAAGCCATACGGATGCTGAGACTAAGGAAGATGAGGGAATTCTACAATTTACAATTCACGTCCCATCTGCTCAGCGCGGTAAAGTTCCAACGAGATTGGTTCCCTTCATACTCCACACAGAGTAAATGTAAATCAAAAATGAATAACCATTTTCAATTTCGTTGCAAAACGAAAATACAGCCGAACCATATTCCAGTCCAATCAGAGAGTGCTGCAAGCACCTCTACCGGTTTCGAAACTTATTAGTCTCTCATCAGGAGGCACATATGCTGCTCTCCCTGATCCAACCAAAACAAACCCCAGCATGCAGTCCCGAATTGCAACGAACGAAATGGCATAGATGCCCTAGCGGCAACTGCTAGCAAATTTTATAATTACAAATTAGCTGAAGAACCACTGAAGGATGTATCAACTGTGAGAGATCTAGGTGTTCAATTAGATGCCAAACTAAATTTTTGTGCTCATTTTGATTATGTGAATAACCAGCCATTTCAAATTTAGGCTTCATTATCAGAACTTCTAGATGTTTGCATAACAACTAATTTATATTTCCCTAGTTAGATCTGTTCTCGAGTATTGCTCAGTTGCATAGGCGTAACCAGGGGGTGGTTTTGGGGGTTATAACTCCCCCCCTTTTGGATGTACTTTCAGCTCTATACGCTTAACACCATTATTATTCCATACCCCCCAGAGACCTTCAAGTAGATGTAACCCCCCCCCCTAGGATCATCCTGGTTACACCTCTGCTCAGTCGTTTGGTCACCCACTTATGAAGTCCATAATACAGGGTGATTGATTAGTAGGGTAAAGCTCAATAGCTCCGCTATAGTAATAGATAGCAATAAAAGTTAATAACAAAAATTTTAGCCACCTTTGAGCTTCACATTACAAAATTAGTTAGAATGTTACAGGGTGTTCGATAACACAGTGGCAGACCTAACTTGTGTTTTTTTAAATGGAACACCCTATATTTTATTTTATATTCCAAATCCTGTTAACTTCTCCATCACAAAAATATAAAGGTTTGTAATGTTATACAGGGTATTTATAAAGTTATATCCAATTTTGTATGAAAATCGTAACAAGTTCAACTCCATGTATAAATAAAAATAAACACAACAGCAATGGTTTATTAATGCCATATTTTTTTATTTGTCAAAATTTTTAAGAATTATTGATATTGTTAATTTTCTTTATATCAAATACAGGGTGAGTCAAAACGCAAGTATGTACAGTGGAACCCCGATAAGTCGGCCCCCGATAACCCGGAAGTCCGGCTAACCCGGACCGATTTTCATCAGATAAACATTTTGATTTTCAATATTTTGTATTTTTCAATTTAATTGTGGCTTATTTCCAATCAAAATAGTTAATTATCAGACAAACCTTTCAACAATAAAAATTTATGTAATATAATATTTGAGAGATAATGTGTATGTGTGTAATTTGAACTATACGATATTAAAAATGACTCATAGCACACGCCTCAGAAACAACAGCCACCTGTCTGTAGTATCTATTCCTTTTTATTTCAAACTGTCAGCATTGTTTAGGAAAGACTATTTAAAAAATTCTTTTATAAACAATGGTCTTTAGTATTGTGTGTCTTGTATTGTTCGCTTCCATTTGCTTACGTTTGGGTTTGGTGTTTATTTTAGTAATTTTAATGAGTAGGTACTGTGCATATTTATAAATATATTTCATGTTATTTCAATTCTAACGGAGTTTATCTGTAAATATACCGTATTTTATTAATTTTTACCATATTCTCCGGCTATCTCGGATTTTCGATAACCCGGATCGGTCGCAATCCCGATTAATCCGAGTTATCGAGGTTCCACTGTATATGGTGGCTCCTGGCTTCTGAGCCACCTTGGATAATTAGGGGTTGGTTACCCCCTACCATAAGGGTTGATGAAATAACTCGTATCACCGTAGATGCATTTATTTTATAAGTTAGAGTACTAACGGTAAATAGCTGGTGGTACGTTAGTTCTCAGTAGCTGTGATGTTTTCCCTTTGGGATCTCAAATATTAATTAAATTACTGTTCGCGATGGAATTAGAACTAAACCTCTCGATATTCTCTTGTTATTGTTTTGATATATAATGAAAGTAAGATTATTTTGATTAAAAGCGCCGAGTCTACTAATATATAAAAATAATGAATACTATTGTTATTTTAAACCGACCTTGGTCAAACCTAAACTGTTACACCGATATTTGCTAATGTAGGTCGAATGTATTTACTATAAACAAACGTAGTTTGTTTTGCTAAAGACATTTAAAATTATTAAAAGGATTTGTTTTAATAAGAAGATTACTAAGAGATGCCGTGTATCCCAACACATCTTCCTTTCCTTCCGAAAATTTTCTGACTACGGAAAAGGAAGAAAATTTTTCTTTTATTAGTACCACCACCTGCTTACTGCGTTTTAATAAATACAATATATACATTTTTTATTTCCTATAAATAATAATTAAATACAAAAAAAAATAAAAATGTTCGTTATTGACATTGTTCCCGTTTCACTTGTCACTCACTGTGTTCTCGGATTGTAAGCATATAATCTATTCTTATGCATTTCCCTGATTTTATTGTTTTCCAATCTGATCTTACAATTAACATTATTTACCTCTGTTATTGTGAAGGGGCCTACATAAAGACTATCAAACTTACCATTCTCTTCCCTTTTTACCAGGACTAGGTCTCCTATTTCAAAGTGTTGTGGTGTTGCTTTGGGCTTATTTTCTTCTTGTCTCTCTTTTTTGTGCTTTAGTAAGAAGGTTCTAGCTCTCTCGTGTGCGCTTTGTAGTTTGTAGCGTAACTCATTGTAGTAAGCATCTATATTGTAACATGGTTGAATCTCCTGTGTAAGGTCTTCCGGTAGGTTAACCTTCCTGCCATATAACAGTTCAAACGGTGTGTAACCATGATACGCGTTAGGGGTTGTATTGTAGCAGTATGTGAACATCCTGCAACACACATCCCAATTTTCTCTGTCTTCGTCTATGAATGCTCTTACGTACTCCTTTAATGTTCTGTGCAGTTTTTCGCAACTTCCAATGGACTGTGGATGGTATGCCGTTGAGAAGTTGTGCTCTATTTTTAGTAGCTTTGTTAGTTCCTGCATTACTTCATTTTTATATTCTGTGCCTTGGTCTGTTCTGATTTGCTTCATGAGTCCGTATGTTGGTATGAAATGATCAAAAATTCCTCGGGCTATTGTCTCTGCTTCTTTATTGCACACGGGTATACTGACCGCATATTTCGTAAGCTCACATAACATTGCTATACAGTATCTATTACCTTCGTTACTTTTAGTGAATGGACCTATCGTATCTATGTATACTATGTCCCATGGTTTGGAAGAAGTGTCCGATATCACGAATTCTTCGACATGTGTTCTTTTCGGTTTGTTAATTTGAGATTTATGACATTGTTTAACGTATTTTCTTACGTCTTTTTCCAAATTTTTCCATCTAAATCTTGCTTTTAGCTTCTTTATGAGTGTTATTTCCTATGTGTCCTCCAAACATCGGATGATTATGATATTCTTCTATTAACCTGTGTTTTTCTTTGTCATCTTCTATTGTTTCTGGTACTTCACATATGTATATTTCTACATTCTTCAATATTTCGTTTCTTTGTTTAATAAATTCCTCAATTGTGCACACTTTAAAAATAATATCGTTTACGTATATTTTTACTTTACGTACTGCATTCTCTACCGCCAGCTTATCAAGCTGTGCCAACATTTGGTTTAAATCAAAATGATTGAATCCTGTGGCTATGCTCTTGCTGCACTTTATTTTGTTTTTGACCCTAATGCTCAGTCTTGGTGAGATTAGTTCTGCTCCAAAAGACAAAATTGGTAGTCTATGCGCCTCTAAATTATTTAGTACCTTTCTTACTGTCTGTTTGTGGGCTTCTGGCTGTAGTGCGAGTTCGCTTTCTGCCTTCGTTTGCCTTGCTTCCTTCTTCTTTTCCCTTGCTTGAGCTCGTGTTATAGCTAATATATGGGTATTGTCTATGTATAGGTTCTTTAGTTGATGTAATGTTATTCTTGAAAGACTATCTGTATAGTTATTTTTCCCTGTTATATACTCTATTTCGAAATCGTATTCTTCTAAATCTAATCTGATTCTTGTAAGTTTCGAAGTTGGTTCTTTCATTGCAAATAAATGTGTTAGTGGTTTATGATCCGTTTTGACTAAAAATGTTGGTGCTCCATATAAATAACATTTGAAATGATTAATTCCCCAATGAATCGCTAGTAATTCCTTAACGATTATAGGTTTATTACATTCTCCTTTATTGAAACTTCTTGATGCGTATGCTATTGGTAGGTCTATTCCGTTATAATCTTGACTTAAAATTGCTGAACAACTCTCGTTGGATGCGTCTGTTGTTTGTATGAATTGTTTATTGAAATCTGGATATTTTAAGATCGGTGGCTTCATCAGAGATGATTTAAGCTTATTGAATGCTTTTTCACATTCTTCTGACCAAAAAAATTCTACTCCTTTTCTTGATAATCTGTTGAGTGGTCTGCATATTTCAGCAAAATTTTGAATAAAACGTCTATAATAGTTACAAAATGCTACGAATCTTTTTGTTTCTTCCGCTGTCTTAGGTGTCGGGTATTGTTCAATCTTGCATATTTCGCTTTGTCTGGTGATACTCCTTCCTGAGAAAGATCATGTCCTAAATATGTTACTTCTCTTCTAAAAAATTGACATTTTCCTGGGTTAAGTTTCAAATTGAATTTTCGACATGTCTCGAATGTTTTTTTCAGGTTGTCTAGGTGATGTTTTTCGAATATTCCTATTACTACTATATCGTCCATGTAAAGAAATGCTTTGTCTGGTGTTAATCCCGAAAATGCTATTAACATCATCCTTGAAAAGCTATTTGGGCTTACATTTAATCCAAAAGGTAATCTGGTAAATTGAAATGCTCCATTTTCTGTGCTAAACGATGTGTATTTTCTCGATGATTTTTCTAATGGTATCTGGTGAAAACCTGACATTAAGTCTATAACTGAAAACCATTTTGCTCTTCCTAGTTGATCTAGTATCGAGTCTATCCTTGGTAAAGGAAATTTGTCTGTGACTATTTTCTTGTTCAGTTGTCTAAAATCTATGCATAATCTCCATGGTTTATTTCCATCTATCGCCTTTTTCGGTACCAGTACTACTGGGCTGTTGTATTCTGATGTAGACGGTTCTATTATTCCTTGATCTCTCAGTTTTTGTACTTGTCGGTTTAATTCCTATGTTTGTGCATGAGGTGTCCTATAGTTTTTAATGTATACCGGAGTTTGGTCTTTAACTCTCAGTTTCTGCTCATAGAAGTTGTTACATGTTAGCATGTCATGCCTTAGGGCGAATATATCTGAATAATCTTCACATAAAGATACTAACTTATCGCGTATGTATTCTGGAATGTCTAACTTCAATGATTCCCGTAATTCCTTTTTCCTATCCTTGCTGTCGTTGATCAGTCTATCTATGTTGAATAATTTAATGTCTAATGTTTTGATTGCGTTTGTCTCTACTTTTACTGTTTCGTAGGTTGTGTTCAAAATTTTGATGTACGGATTATTACTTGAAATAATTGCTCTCGCTATGAATATTCCTGGTTGTATTTCCTGTTGTTCCACTATCCTGTCGTTCTTCAGCGTTTGAAAAATTTTTACGACTCTGTAAATTTCACATCTAGGCGGTATTACTATCGTGTCATTATCTATATTATCCAAAATGTTTGTACTAATGTAACAATCGTTGTCCTCTTTAATGTGCATTTTAAGGTTAGCGTAGTCTAGTATGCATTGAAAGTTTGAAATAAAGTCTCTCCCAATGATTCCGTCGGTTGGAATAGGAAAGCTAGGTTCCACTAACTGAAAGATATGCTCAAATCGAGATCCTTTTACTTCTAGCGTTGTTTCAACTTCTCCCATTGTTTGTAATTCTCCTTTAGTTACTCCTTTTATTTTCGCTTTTGTGTTTGGTTTCACATGTTCCTTCATAAAGTCTTGTGAACATTTCAGTATTGAAATATCAGCTCCTGTGTCTATGATAAAGGTATTTGTGTTTTCTAGGATTCCTGTTTTCATTCGTATAAAATTCGTTAAGTTTAAATCGAAGTTGTAAATATTATATTCCACTTCTGACTGTGTACTTTCCTTGTTTCGTTCATTCAAAACCCCAACTGCTGGTTTTCTGGTTCCTCTTGGCTGTCTTCTAACTCAAGTAGCCTTACGTTTCTGTTACGTCCTCCTCTCTGGTTCCCCCTGTACGTTTGGTTGTTGAATTGTCTATATCCTCTGTTGGAATAATTCCGTTGGTTTCCTGTTTCTTCTCCTTCGTTCCGTTGTCCGAAGTTATTTCTTCTTCCTCTGTCGTATTTGTTATGGTATCCTCTTCGGTATTGCTGTTGTCCTCTCCTATTTTCATAATTCGTCCTATAATTGAACACTCTTCCCTGTGTGTTCTCCTCTGTCGTATCAATCGATAGAAATTTAGATACTACTTCCTGCGGTGTTGTGAAATTACCTGCCTCCAGTATTAACTTAGCTCTATCCGTATTAACATTTCGTTTCATTGTTGCTACGACTGTTTCCGTTGTGTATTTTTTCGCTAGCTCCAATGGCATTCCTTCCGCTATGTATGCTACCTTTAACTGTTCCGCTAATTCCTCTACTTCGGATGCGTACATTGCTGCATCTTTGTTTCCTTGCCTTTTCTTTGCTAACTTGTCTATTATCGTTTTCGGATTGTCGCCTCTTAATTCCTTCTTCAGTGCCGCTGCTATAAGTGGGATCGTATCCGCTGTGGTTATCAGGTTTCTAGCCTTATTAGGCAATCTTGTTTTTATTAATGTTATCGCTGTTTCTTCATGTCCTTCTGCTATTTTTCCAAGTAACTCTAATGCGTCTAAAAATGGTTGTAGTTTCCCTGCGCTTCCATCAAACTCGTTGGACAATACCTTGCTTGCAATATTCAAAAATTCGTTGATTGTCAGAGCCATGTTTAATATTTTTATATCTTGTTTTATGTCGCTTTTTCCCTCTTTTATTTCCTCGTCAATTGTTTCCTCTATCCCCTCGTCACTTTTTTCCTCTTCTACTTCTTCGTCGCTTTGTTCTTCCTCTATCTCCTTGTCGATTGGTTGGTGTATTGAACTTGGAACTACTGTTCTTAAGTTTACAGCTTGAAATGAGCGTATAACTTTGTCTCTTATTTTTCCGAAATATTTGTTGCACGCTTCTCTTTGTTTGTCCGATAGCGCTTCCCAATTTTCTTCGTTAAATGTGTGAATTTGTTATACAATTTAATCAACTGTGTCGTTACTTCTTCTTGTATATCCTTAGATTTAGGTACTTTCTTCTTCAAGACCCTTCTACTTTGTCTTGTTACTTCTTGCGTAATCTCCTCAACTATTTTGATGAAGTCTTCCCAAGTAACTTTGTTGCTACTCATTTATTCCTGTAATATTCATTTTCCTTATTCCTGTACCCGTAACGAACGCATAAATTTGACAGTCTTACGATGTATAGTAAATATATATGTATATAAAATGTTATGTCAAAAATAGTAAAAATATAGTAAATTGCAATAAAAAAATCATTATATCAATCAATATAAATCACCATAAAAATCAGTAGACCAAAAAATGTAATAAAAATCAGTAGGTAAAATAATAAATGGATAAAAAGTCAGTAAAGATAAAAATATGCTAGTAAATATATAAAAATCCAATAAAAATCAATATCAAATAAAAATGTATCATTACGTCCTATAATAACTAATATCAGGGTTAAAAAAAATTCCTTATAATACCAATAAGGTAATTAAAAATAGAATAGTTAAATAAAAATAGGTAAAACTTAAAAGGTTATGTGCATCTTAAATTACGATTATATTACTTTATTATATGATTATATTATACGAATTATATTATATGATTATATTATATATTATATTATACGAATCAGGACTAATATCGTGGAAATACCATAAGAATAGCTAATATGGACTCACCACTTTAAACGTCTTTGTTCGTATCACCAAAAAGTCCTCGCTGCACGTTCCATAGCATTGTCCATTGTCCACACGAAGTTCCATCTCCATACCAAGTTCCATTTTCCATACCTCAGCTCCGTCTCGGGCCTGACGTCTCCATCCTTTTTATGTGGTCACCCCGCTGCTATCTAGGGTGGTCGAGGTGCAAGAACATTGACGTGTTTTCCCATTTCTCGTTCTAGACTGCTTATTCCTTACGTTCTCGCCTGGTCTTGGATCGCCATATGGTGGCTCCTGGCTTCTGAGCCACCTTGGATAATTAGGGGTTGGTTACCCCCTACCATAAGGGTTGATGAAATAACTTGTATCACCGTAGATGCATTTATTTTATAAGTTAGAGTACTAACGGTAAATAGCTGGTGGTACGTTAGTTCTCAGTAGCTGTGATGTTTTCCCTTTGGGATCTCAAATATTAATTAAATTACTGTTCGCGATGGAATTAGAACTAAACCTCGATATTCTCTTGTTATTGTTTTGATATATAATGAAAGTAAGATTATTTTGATTAAAAGCGCCGAGTCTACTAATATATAAAAATAATGAATACTATTGTTATTTTAAACCGACCTTGGTCAAACCTAAACTGTTACACCGATATTTGCTAATGTAGGTCGAATGTATTTACTATAAACAAACGTAGTTTGTTTTGCTAAAGACATTTAAAATTATTAAAAGGATTTGTTTTAATAAGAAGATTACTAAGAGATGCCGTGTATCCCAACACATGTACATTATTTTCTCAGTAATGTATTATTTTCTCTACAGGGGAACACCCTGTATGTTATATCATTATTGAAAAGTAACATTAACGTACCTTAATTTTTATATAACATTCCCTATGCCCAATTTTATTAGTTTTCAAGATATTTTCATTTTTCAGAGCAAATTATTTTAGGTGTTTAAATTTATCTAAATTTTAAGTAAGCCATGACTGAATTGACAATTGAAAATTACGGATTATCAATCCGGTAATCAATGTAACACTGTAGCAAATATAGAAATAAAAATAATTTATTAGTAATACATTTTACAAACAAAAACACAACCACTACATGCAACATTTTTGAAACAATTAAAAACTATCTTTTTATGTAAATGCAACAAATAAACAAAGAAAATTAGTAATAAATTTTACAAAAAAACACACAAACACAAAAAACAATATTTTGTGAAGACAATTAAACACTACTTTTGTATGTAAATGTAACAATGTAACAAATAAAGAACGAAACATAATTTATCAGTAATACATTTTGCAAAAAAACATGTTTGAAAAAAATTAGAAGCTACTTTTAATAAAATATTTTTAATATTTAATTATATAAGGTGTTCAAAATTATCTCCTAACACATTTATGTACGCCTAAAAACGATCATTGAATGAGCTACTTACTCTACGGAGCATTTGTAAATTAACACATCGAAATACACTTTGTATTCTATTTTTCATCTCATCCCTTGTTGTTGGAGGTATTTTATAAACTTCATTATTAACGTACCCCAAAAAAATTAGTCCAGTTTATTAAATTCTGGTGATTTGGGTGGCCACGCTAACGGTCCATTGAAAAATGAAAATATGTCGAAAACTAATAAATTTAAACATGGGGAATGTTATCTAAAAATTAAAGTACGGTAATGGTACTTTTCAATAGTGATAAAACACAGGGTGTTCCATTTAAAATTACTGAGAAAATAATGTACTTGCGTTTTGACTCACCCTGTATTTGATATAAAGAAAATTAGCAATATCTATTTGATATAAAGAAAATTAGCAATATCGACCATTCCTAAAAATTTTGATAATACGTTAAAAAACATGGCATTAATAAACCATTGTTGTTTTGCTTATTTTTATTTATACAGGGAGTTGAACTTGTTACGATTTTCATATAAAATTGGTTATAACTTTGTAAATACTCTGTATAACATAACAAACCTTTATATTTTTGTGATGGAGAAGTTAACAGGATTTCGAATTTAAAATAAAATATAGGGTGTTTCATTTAAAAAAACATAAGTTTGGTCTGCCACTGTGTTATCGAACACCCTGTAACATTTTAACTAATTTTGTAATGTGAAGCTCAAAGGTGGCTAAAATTTTTGTTATTAACTTTTATTGCTATCTATTACTATAGCGGAGCTATTGAGCTTTACCCTACTAATCAATCGCCCTGTATAGCCAAGCTTGAAAAAGTTCAAAATAAATTCATTAGGTATTTAAGTTTTAAATTACACAAACCTTTAAGTGACCATTCCTACTCAGAAAGTAGAAATACTTTAAACCTTCCTAAGCTATCTTCTAGACGGATTTATACTGATGTTTTGTTTCTGCATAAACTATTGAATTCTAAAATAAATTGCAATGATCTACTGTCTCTAATTGATTTTAATGTTTTTTTCTAGCTAGAGTCACTAGATCATCTCAAAATTTTGCAATTAAATTTTATCGCTGCAACTTTGATAGGCTTTCTCCACTGAGTAGAATCATTCTAAATGGAAATATAATAGACTTTAATTTGTTGCTGTGCGCTTCCGAAAACATTTATAGACAGTGTGTAAAAAATTGTAATTTAGGTGATTTATATTTGTTATGTGCTTTATCTTATTTTAGTCTTATTTTAAAATTTGTTTTTTTTTTGTTTATTTCAATCATCAACTAGTCTAATTAATAAAAGAGGCTGCTTTCATATTTATCCTTTATTTCCTACGATTATATTGGATTACTACAAAAATACAAATTCATCTCTTAACATAAATGTCTAACGTCTATCATCTATCATCTGTCAGTTCTCTTCTTATTAGAAAAAGGACAGGAAGGAGGTTTTTAACGATCTACAACACCCTCCCTCGTTAAAAATTTTTCGAGCATAGAGAATTCTTAAATATCGAAAAACTTTTTACGGGTAGGCCTTTTGTAAGCCCATCAGCTTGTTGCTCTTTAGAATTAATATACCTTAAATCTAAAATTCCCTTTTCCACACACTCAGTAACAAATCGATACTTTAAATCCATATGCTTCACTCTCTTGTTATTTCCCTGATTTTTCACAAGTGCTAAACACCCTTGGTTATCTTCAAAAATCGTTATTCGCTTCACTTCAATATTTAAATCAATTAATAATTTTCTTATAAATAAATTTTTTGTGACACAAGCACATAAAGCTACTAGTTCAGCTTCCGTTGTTGATAAAGTTATACAGTTTTGTTTTCTTGTTACCCATGATACTGCATTTCCAAATAACTTTATTATATAACCAGTAACTGATTTTCGATCAATTTGGTCACTTCCCCAATCAGAATCTACAAAACTTACCATTGGCTGTTTATTTTTCCTACAATATTCCAAACCCACATTTTCAGACCCCATTAAATATCTCAATACTCTTTTTAAATTAATCCATATTTCATCTGAAGCCTTGTCTTGGTATCTAGAGAAATAATTAAGAGCGAAACATATGTCAGGTCGATTACCTAACATAAGATACATTAAGCAACCTATTAATTGTCTCACAGGTTTATTTGAATTATTATTATCACTACATGTCAAATTCAATTTTGGATCCATTGGTATAATATAAAAGTAGGATTGCAAGAATCCGTCCCAAACTTTCTTAAGATCTGTTTAATATATCTTGTCTGACTAATATGTAAAATACCTTTGTCTCTATCATAGTTTATTTCTAAACCAAGAAAATATTCAAGTTTACCCCTATCCTTCAATTCAAACTTTTTCATTAACTGCTTTACAATATAGTTTATAAAATCATTATCAGGACCACAAATTATTATATCATCTACATAAATTAAAAGATATGTTGCAAAATTATCATTACTTGTAATATATAAACAAAAATCATTTTCGGACCTTACAAATCCAATTTCAAGTAAATAAGAGTTAATTTCTATGTTCCAACATTTTGATGATTGTTTCAACCCATACAATGCTTTATTTAACCTATATACTTCATTTTTACATCCTACTCCCTCTGGCGAATATATATAGACTTCTTCTTCAAAAGTTCCATTCAAGAATGCATCTAGTTGTCTGAAATAAAATGAAAATTGGTTTCCAATAGCCAAGATCGCTCTAATGGTGGTCATTTTCGCTACTGGAGAATAAATTTCTTCATAATATGTTCCCTTCTCTTGTGCAAATCCTCGAACTACTAATCGAGCCTTATATTTATCACATTTACTCTCTTCAAAAGGTTTAAAAGTATATACCCATTTCGTATCTAAAATATTCTTTCCAACAGGTTTTTTATCGACTATGTCCCAGGTACCATTTTTATTTATCGAATCAATCTCCCTTTCCATTGCCTTAACCCAGCAATCTTTATCATCCCTTTCTCTTACTTCTTCAAATGACTGAGGCACATCTTCAACCAAATTCATGGCACATAGAGCCATATAAGTCTCATAATCTTCTAACCATTTTGGTGGGTTTACATTTCTACTTGCTCTACCTTATGCTTGACTTGTGTTCTGTTCTTCATTTCTTATTTCTTCATTAATACTAACTTGATATATTTCATTTCTGCGGTTCATTTCTTGTTTTGCAATATTGTCTACACTATCCATATCTTCATCACGTTTGCTCCTAACTTCTCTGTCTTCATCTAGTGTTGCCAGTCCTTTAAAATAAAATTCATTTTCATTAAACCTTACATCCCTGGCAATAATTATTTTATTTTTATTTGTATTGCCTTAACCCAGCAATCTTTATCATCCCTTTCTCTTACTTCTTCAAATGACTGAGGCACATCTTCAACCAAATTCATGGCACATAGAGCCATATAAGTCTCATAATCTTCTAACCATTTTGGTGGGTTTACATTTCTACTTGCTCTACCTTATGCTCGACTTGTGATCTGTTCTTCATTTCTTATTTCTTCATTAATACTAACTTGATCTATTTCATTTCTGCGGTTCATTTCTTGTTTTGCAATATTGTCTACACTATCCATATCTTCATCACGTTTGCTCCTAACTTCTCTGTCTTCATCTAGTGTTGCCAGTCCTTTAAAATAAAATTCATTTTCATTAAACCTTACATCCCTGGCAATAATTATTTTATTTTTATTTGTATTCCACAACCTATAACCTGTAGGTGCATAGCCCAACATTACATTTTCCTGCCTTATCATCAACCTTACTCCTCAATTCATCAGGAAGCATAACAAGTACTCCCAAAAACTTTTAAATTTCTAACATCTGGTTTTTTGTCGTTCCATATTTGAGCTGGTGTAACGTCTCTATCCAGGCTTTCCGAAGGTGACCTATTTATCACATAACATGATGCCCTTATAGCTTCTTCCCAGAAAGACTTAGGAACCATTGAAGCATTCATAATGCATCTAGCTCTTTCCACCAAAGTACGGTTCATCCTCTCTGCCTTTCCGTTTTGTTGAGGTGTGTACGGTCCTGTATAATCTAATAAAATGCCATTTTCTTTACAAAACTCTCTATATTCATTTGAAACATATTCACCCCCATTATCACACCTTAATTTAGAAACCTTTGAATTAAATTTTGATTCTACAAACCACAAATATTCCTTAAATTTACTGATAACGTCACTTTTATTTTTAATTAAAAAAAGCATAGTAAAATTTGAAAAACCATCTATAAAAGTGACAAAATACTTACAACCATCAATTGTTTGTGGACTGATTGGCCCGCAGACGTCAGAATGAATTATTGCCAAAATTCTATTACTTTTTGTCCTGGTTGAAAAAGGTAACCTTGAAAACTTTCCCTGTACATATGGTTCACAAAAATTCACTCCGCCAACATTTATGTCCTTGTTTATTCCAACAACTAAATTCTTTTTAATTAATTTTTCTAATGATTTAAAATTTAAATGTGAAAAGCTTTCATGCCATCTAATAAATTCTTTATTTTGGTCATTTTGGACAGAGTAACATTTTTGTTGAACTACTTTAGAATTGATCTTGTATAAACCATCTCTAAAGTAAATTTTTTCGTAACTGTGGTACATAAAAAGTACATAAAAAGCATTTTCAATTTTACATTCTACTTGTCGACCACATACATTGCTAAAAACATTAATACTTCCAATACCAACTGCAGGTAAATAGTTACCATTTTTTGCTAATGCTATATCTATAGGTTTATCCAAAATTACCAAATCTGTAAATATACTTTTATCATTTAGTAAGTGATTAGTACATCATGAATCAATCACAAATTCTAAGTTGTTCACTGTTTCACTATTAACTACATTTTTACCTATTTCAGTTATAAAACATACCTTAGACACTTCATCAGTTATATCATCAATCTCATGTGACCCGTCCTGCTGTTGGGTGAAGTTGCTTCTATGCATTCCTCTGTTGTGATGTAAGTTTCTCGAACCTCTATAACTGTTACCTCTATTTGACCAATTTCCTCTAAAATCATTCTGAAAACCTCTTTGACTCTGAAAATTTGATCTGTAATTGTTACCTCTATTTGACCCATTTCCTCTAAGATCATCCTGAAAACCTCTTTGACTCTGAAAATTTGTAAATCTGCCAGACCCTCTTGGATAACTTGTGGATACTCTTGCCCGGCAGTCTCTTTTATAATGGCCTCTCTTTCCACACCCATAACAAGATGTGTCAACATTGAAAGCAACTTGTTCAGCACCAACTACTCGACTTGCACTTGCACCCAGGCACCTCTTTTCTTCTTCACTCGATAACCTTTTCTTTACCTCTTCATATGATAGTACACCAGGCGACAAATTTTCGATAACTGTTACCACAGTTTCATAAGATTTTGGCAAAGTTAACAGCAAATTACATATTATATCTTGATCTTCAATTTTTACCCCAGTGGCTTTTAACTGTCTCAGGACTTCCTCAAATTCACCAATAAATCGTTCTAATGACTCACCTTCTTTAAATTTCATGGACAGCAACTTTCTTTTTAGGAACAGTTGTCCTGGTAGCCCTTTTTTCTCATATTTTTCTTCTAAACTTTTCCACATATGGTCAATATCTCTAACTGTGCATCGGAAACACATTGAACAATTATTGATTTTACTTTATTGTTGTTGGAATTTTTTCATCTCGTTCTCGCTTAGACCTGTTGTGATTGTTTCGCCTTTTACACACTCTAATACTTCATTTTCTGCCAATATTATTTCCATCCGAAACTTCCATGATAAGTAATTCTCACTTGTTAGGGCCTCAATGTTATACATTTTTCTTTGTTCTATCGTGTACATGTGTATAACCTATATTCGCTTATTGATACCTTATTATTATTTTTCATCCGTGAACTGGACCATAACCTTTTGTTTATTTCAATCATCAACTAGTCTAATTAATAAAAGAGGCTGCTTTCATATTTATCCTTTATTTCCTACGATTATATTGGATTACTACAAAAATACAAATTCATCTCTTAACATAAATGTCTAACGTCTATCATCTATCATCTGTCAGTTCTCTTCTTCTTATTAGAAAAAGGACAGGAAGGAGGTTTTTAACGATCTACATTTTTTCTACATGGCTGCATCTCCAATTTTTCTCATTTTTACTATATTGATGTTTAATGTATCACTAGATAATAATTATTGTAATATTTTATGTATATATTTAATTGGGTGGTATCCCGTCAATAAATAAATAAACACACTACCGCAGTCTCCAAATTAAATGGTAGTAGCAAAGTAATTAACTATTTTGATTGGGAAATAAGCCACAATTAAATTGAAAAAATAATTTTAATAAAGTTTTGACGTCCAAATCGGATGTCGTTGTCAAAATACAAAATATTAGTAATATTTTGTATTGTAAAATTATTATTATTATTATCCCAGATTTAGCCATGCGGCTCACACTCCCTCTAAGGGGAAAATTGACTCATCCCAGGTGTGTCTTCCAAAAATTTTCGTACACTTCTGGCCGTCGTGAGTAGTACAGCTTTCTACATGGTCTTGTAAAGACGTTCATTTAGACCCAGTTTTTTTATGTTTTCTATGAGGTTCTTCGGAATGATTCCAGTAGTAGAAAAAACAATAGGTATTGTCTGGGTACTTTCCATTCTCCATTGTCTCCTTATTTGTATTTCGAGATCTCTATACTTGGCGATTTTTTTCGTTGTGCTTACCAAGCAGATTATTGTTGTTAGGTATCGCCACATATATTAATGTTTTTGCCTAGTAAGTTTATTAACTAGTATGAGATCCGGTCTATTATGTGCCACTCGTTGGTCTGTGAGCACAGTCCGATCCTAGTATAGCTTGTAGTTGTCGTTTTCAAGCATTCTATCAGGGACGTATTGATAATAAGGGAGATGGTCGGTCTGCAGAAGTCACAAGTTTTCTAGCTAGTTCCTGGTGAAGAATCTTTCCTACTGAGTCATGGCATTCTTTATACTCAGTTCCGGCAAACGCCTGGCATCCCCCGGTAACATGTTGGATGGATTCTTGGGCTTGACATCCATATTGACATTTGTCGTTTTGGACTTGAGGATCTTTGACAATATCCTTCAGGTAAGTTCTAGTTGGAATCACCTGATCCTGAATGGCAAGTATGAAACCTTCCGTTTCGGGAAACATCTTCCCTGACGTCAACCAATAGTTCGACGCTGAATTGTCGACATGTTCTTGGATAGCCTCATGCAGAGGCTTACCCATGCAGAGGCTTACCCATCCAGGTGCGCATTTTTTCTTCATTAGATTGGTGGTTTATGCGCATTTCTTGTTCCCTCAGTTTAAGCGGTGTTCTGCGCCTGAAAATAAGTTCTTAGATTAGTAATTTGTTTATCCAGTTGCCCACCTATTTCCATGAGTCCTCTTCCTCCTAGGTATCTCGGTAATGTTGTTCTCTCTACTACACTGCGTGGACGATGTTTTTGTGCCTTTGTTAGAAGTGTTCTTGCTTTTCGCTGATGACTCTCAATATCCGTTTTTGACCACTTTATACTACCAAATGAGTAGCTAAGCGCGGAAAAGGCGTACGTATTCAATGCCTTAAACAAATTTTTACTATTAAGATATGACCGATTTAGCTGTCTCAGTCATCGTACGAACTCAGAAGTTAGTTCGGTTTTCATTTATTTATGATCAATTTTCCGTGCTTGCTTTACTCCGAGATATTTACTTTTACATGTCATTTTCACCCATGTCATTTTAAACAAATTTTTACTATTAAGATATGACCGATTTAGCTGTCTCAGTCTTCGTACGAATTCAGAAGTTAGTTTGGTTTTCATTTGTTTATGATCAATTTTCCGTGCTTGCTTTACTCCGAGATATTTACTTTTACATGCCATTTTCACTCATGGCCTCGATGTTTTGGCCATCTTGCATATCGAAACCTCCGGGCTGACTATATTTAGAATACTGCACTTGTCTAATCCAAATTGCATACGGATGTCATTTGAAAAAGTTTCTACAGTTTTCAGCATCTGATCTAGGTAGTTTCGACTGGAAGCCATTAGTTTCAAATCATCCATATACAACAGATGATTAAGCTTCGCACCACATTGTTGTTATTTTTGATGCTAAAACCTGAGTTACTGGAGTTCAGTAGCTGAGATAGTGGGTTCATCGCTAGGCAGAACCAACGAGTCCCCCTGAAAAAGCCTCGGTTAATTGGGATATCTTCAGTTTCGAGATTGTTTTCACCAGCTGTTTGAAGGTGAATTTTAGTCTTCCACTTCGTCATAATATGCTTTAAAATATGCTTTAAGATGCCAATGGTAATAATCTGATGAATGAATCAATTTATGCAGAAGTTCAGGAAAGAAGTGTCAGATCTAAAAATATACTAGTTTTTAATGTTGATGAATCGAAGTCAAGTGAATATTTACAACGTATTAATTATGATAAGGATAGATGTAATGAAATCTTTCAAAAACTTGATGTCCAACCTGGGGAGTTTAGAGTTATCAGATTGGGTAAAATTACAAATAAGCCAAGACCATTAAAGGTATGTTTTACAGATAATACAGTGGCGTTATCTTGCTTGAAACTTAAAAGAAAATTAATTCCATTCAACAAGGACATCAAAATAAATGCAGATCTTACCATTGTTCAACGAGATTATATAAAGACCCTTTCTAAGGAACTGGAGGAGCGCAAAAATTCAGGTGAATCTGATTTGATAGTTAGATATCAGAATGGTGTTCCCATTATTAGCAAAAGGGGAATTTTTTTAATAAAAAAACTAAAAAAGAAGTTGATGGTTTATTGTCAAAATATTGGTGGTATGAAATCCAAACTGACTGACTTTCAACTCGTTGTTAGTGTTACTTCATATAATGTTATATGTCTTATTGAAACATGGTTAAATGATGAAATTTCGTCTAATGAAATTGACCTTCCTCAGTTTAATATTTATAGGAAGGATCGCGATCTACAGGTCAACAATAAGTCTACTAGTGGAGGAGCCCTAATTGCAGTTCGTAAATATTTGAATTCCTATAGTATACCTACTGTATCTGCTCATTTGGAAGAACTATTTGTTTGTATCAAATATGGTGACCTTCCGCACATTTTTGGTACAATTTACATTACCCTAAGTAAGTTAGAGGACTATATGAAGAACATGTGGATAGTGTACTAGACTAGAGGTATGTGAATCTCACTTAGGCTCAGAAGTAACTATTTTTGGTGACTTTAACATGCCAGACACTTTGACTTTTGTAGACGTCAAATACAGTCACCTAAAAAATAGCTCCTGAAAATTGCTATTTAAATAGTGAAATAATACATTTTGGGCTTGTAAAACTCGATCTATTACATCCTTAATAGTTTTTCATTCTCAGTGACCAAGAAAAACCTAGAAGTTAATTGTATTTGAATCTATTTTATCCCATTTGGGGTTTCCGTTTGGAGACGTCATTTGGAAGTGACAAAGTGTTTAATTATTAAAAACTTTAAAATTTAATATGGACTATGCGGGGAGGCCTCCAGATATTAACAGGATGGATGAAGATGATAATATAGAGAAAATTTACATCAATATAAATAACACATATGACGGTAAATCCAAAAATAACGGAGAAACTGTAAGTAATAAATTTTCTGATAATTCTACAGACAATGTAAGAGAACATTTCCTATTCGCGGTGTGCAAGTACTTGGAAAGGGAAACGAGAAACGACCGTGCGCGAGTCGCGGAGAAATATTGCAACTATCTTAAATAATTCATATTGTCAATTGAAATTGTCAAATTGACGTATATTTCATACCTTCTGTCATTGACGCAGAAAAATTATATATTGCTCCACAATATTGATATGATATGCAATTATTATATAAAGGTAAATTTAATTAATTGTATTTTGCTTGCAGTACTGCATTTTAATAACTGATTTTATTTACTACATACAATTGTTTACGTTTGCTAAACATAACCTGCATCTTATTTTTTCTTCTTATTATTTTTTTGGACTATGGTCTTGACAATTATCCAGCAACCAGGACTAATATAATTGGCCAATATAATTAAAAGTGCGAATAAAAGTACAGAGCGTAGAAATAGAGGTCGCTTTGCCGAACTTGCACGGTCCCAATATCAGAGCAGTGACGTAGGTCCTTTTCATGTATATATAGCTTAATGCTATCAAAATTGGTGACATTATACTTTCTAATTTTTCGAATTTAGATACCAAAATTACTAGTATTGACTCGATAGGCAAGAATAGAATTAGAATAAAATTTAAAGATTATCAATCAGCCAATTTGTTAATCAATCAAAAAGCTTGCTCATTATTTACAAACAACAATTTAGATGTTTACGTTCCGAAGTTTATACTCCATAGACAGGGTATAATTAGGGACATAGATATAGAATTTTCAGAAGAATATATCAAAAATAAAATTAATACGATATGCACTGTAAGTTTGAAGTAGTTTCGGTTAGAAGAATAAATAGAAAAACATATCGAAGATAAAACAATAACAGACAAAGTTCCAACAAAATCATGTATTGTTAATTTTAAAGCACAAACTCTTCCTAAATATATCACAATTAATAAAGTGATCAAAGACGTTGAACCTTATGTTCAAAAAGTTTTACTATGTTTCTAGAATAGAATTAGAATAAAATTTAAAGATTATCAATCAGCCAATTTGTTAATCAATCAAAAAGCTTGCTCATTATTTACAAACAACAATTTAGATGTTTACGTTCCGAAGTTTATACTCCATAGACAGGGTATAATTAGGGACATAGATATAAAATTGTCAGAAGAATATATCAAAAATAAAATTAAACAATACGATATGCACTGTAAGTTTGAAGTAGTTTCGGTTAGAAGAATAAATAGAAAAACATATCGAAGATAAAACAATAACAGACAAAGTTCCAACAAAATCATGTATTGTTAATTTTAAAGCACAAACTCTTCCTAAATATATCACAATTAATAAAGTGATCAAAGACGTTGAACCCTATGTTCAAAAAGTTTTACTATGTTTCTCTTGCCTTCGTTTTGGACATCTTGGATCTCAGTGTAAAGCACGTCCCAGGTGCAATAAATGTCATGATTTCCATAATACAAAAGATTGCACAGTAAATGAATATACTGCAACTTGTTTCAGCTGTCAAGGTAATCATTTGACTACACACCTAAGTGCATGTCCTGAATTCTCTAGACAGAAACAAATTAAGAATACTATGTCATCATTAAATCTAAATTTCTTTGATGCATGTAAAAAAATTCCGAAAGTTTCGTATGACAATATTGCTGCCAGAAATAGTAGCTCTGTCTTGCCAACCAATTCTAATCAGAATGAGCAATCCTACCAAGTAATTCCAAATCAATCTGCTTCACCCGCAAAGAAATTCTCACAAATGTTCTTCAGCAGTAATAATCCAGAAAAAACAAATTTTAAGCGACACCGTCCAAGTTCTCCCAATCCTTTGGAATCAGCTAGAAAAGAAATAATTTCTCAAGAACATATTCCTAGACAAAAAGGTGGTATCTATAATACATCTAAATATACAGAGCATACAAATACAACAAACTTGCAGACACAAGGAGTACCATCACAATTAAATAATGTAATTTTAGAATTGGTTCTTAATACAATTAGTTCATTAAAACTCACTCAAAATTTAGACAAATCAAAAACGGAGATTATGCAACAAATTAATAAATATTTAAGTACGGCATCGATATCACAAGAAGACTTACTATTTCAAACATCATTTCAGACACAACTAACCCTATAAATTTTTTACAATGGAACTGTCGCTCAGCAGTTTCTAATAAACTAAATTTAGAAGCCTTACTTATTCAAAAAAATGTATATTTGGCCATGTTATCAGAAACATGGTTTAAACCAGGAAAATTTTATAACTTCTCAGGTTATAATTGCTTTAGATCTGATCGCCCCGATGGGTACGGAGGCTCAGCAATTTTAATTAAAAATAAAATAATTACAGAAGAGATAAATTTATTAGATAATTATAATTTTACTTATACTTGCATGGCTGTTAAACTTTCGTGTAGCAAGAAACCTATACATGTAATATCCATATACAAAGAACCAGGTAATAGAGTAACGGTTGAAGAATGGGTCAATTTTTTTCAACACATTCCTTCTCCATTCATCATTGGAGGGGACTTCAACGCTCACAATATGGCATGGGGTTGCGAAACTAATGATACTCACGGTAAAGTTTTATTAGAGGCGATAGAACAATGTCATCTACTATACTTAAATGATGGTTCTCCAACTCTTGCACTAAGTTCCAGCCCATCAGCAGTCGACATAACAATATGTACCCAGGACATTGTATCTAAATTAACTTAGTCTGTTATTCAAGATCCACATGGTTCTGATCATCTACCCTTGATCATCGCCTTGGAAGATTCGGAACGAGCAATACAACCTGGTGATAATACACACCAAAGATGGAATTTACATAAAGCAGATTGGAATTTGTATTCATCGAACTTTTATTCAGAAAATCAACCACAAACTTATGAAGAATTAGTTACTGAAATAAACCGATGCGCAACCATTTCAATTCCAAAATCATACAACAATAACAAATATCCTACAAACAAACTACCAAAACGATGGTGCGATAATAACTGCCAATCAGCTGCAAATAACCGCAAAACAGCATATAGACGTTATAAAACAAATCCTAATCTTTACAATCTAATTGAATATAAAAAATTTGATGCCTTAGCAAAGAAAACTTGTAAAATTAGAAAAAAACAAACTTGGATAAACTACTGCGAAAGTCTAAACTCCAACACTCCAATCAGCGACGTCTGGAAGAAAGTAAATCGCTACAAAAACCGAAAGCAGTCCAATAAACTTCCGATAAACACCGAAGCTGCATGGATAGAAGAGTTCCACTTTAAGATTTCACCTCCTTGGGTTCCAAGTCAAATAAATGAAGCTACAGTTACCGTACCCAGAGAAAACTTCAATCTAGAGAAACCATTTGAATTATGGGAATTAAATCATGGACTTAAACAAAATAATAGTTCATCTCCAGGGATGGACTGTATATCATATTCTATGCTATATTCTCTGCCTACAGAATACAAATTATTATTACTACAAATTTTTAACACTGTATGGCAAAACAAAAATTTAATTCCCAAAGCATGGAAGGACTATATTGTATTACCTATAAAAAAGCCAGGAAAGCCAGATAACAAAGTTGAGTCTTACAGACCTATATCTTTAAGTTCCTGTATACTAAAAACTCTAGAAAGATTAATCAAAAATCCGCTTGAATACTGGCTTGAGTCCGAAGATATCCTCCCCAAATCTCAGTACGGCTTCCGAAAATCCAGGTCTACAGAAGATGCTCTCACTTCCCTAGTCTCTTCTTTACAGGTCAATTTTACAAATCAGGCGTCGACAGCTGCAGCATTTATAGATGTAACTTCAGCGTTTGATAACATAAATTTAGATATTCTTTATAAAAAATTAGTAGATCTTGGAATTCCAGTAAAAATTTCAAATTTCATTGTATCCTTGTACAATAATAGATGGACTTACTTAAAAATAAACGAGAAACTTTTACCACCAAGGTTAACGAATATAGGTATACCACAGGGTAGTATTTTGAGTCCACTTCTCTTTTCATTGTACAATATAGATTTAGAACATATAGTACCTCCACACTCTAATATATTACAATTTGCAGATGATGTGTTGTACACCTCCCATTCTTCCCTAGACATTTGTAGGCGTCAACTTGAATTTACATTAGATTGTGTAAAAAATGATTACCATTCTCTAGGCTTATCCATATCAACCACAAAAACTGAAATTTGTTTTTTCTCAAAAAAACGCCAAATTCCTCAAGGCACCTTCAAATTAGGTAAAATAGAATTTACGATCAAAAATTGTGTTAAATATCTTGGGACCTATTTGGATCGTAAATTGTTATGAAAGGATCAAATTCATTCTATTATAAAGAAATCAGAAAATTCTATGAATATTGTTAGAGCTTTTTGTAGAACCGGTTGGGGAGCTGACCCGAATATTGCATTGCTCTTCTATCGCTCAATGATTCGACCAATTTTCGACTAAAGTTGTCATTTATATGGGTCTGCGTCAACAGGATATCTTAAATAAAGTTGAAATCCAAAGGAACAAATGTTTGAGACTGTCTTGGCTACTTAAAATCTACTCCTATTACTATTATTGAAATTGAAGCTAAGGAACCACCACTTACTCTACGCAGACAGTTCTGTACAGATAAGTTTGTAGCTAGAGCTATCTCAAAAAACGTCAGCTACTTAAGAACTATTCGGAACTTGAATATATTAGATTTAAGCCACAAATATTGGTGTACTAAAAAAAACCCCATATATGTTGAAAGCTACAGGAAATTGACAACGTATGAAGACCAAATGTACAAAAATAAAATAGCTCCAATTTACTCCTGAAACTCTCTTTTCTAAGGTAATACAAACATATTACATGGATTCAAACCTTCCAGGCAGTATTATCAACAAAATAATTAAAGACAGGTGGCCTATGTTTCAATATATTTTTACTGACGGCTCCAAAATTCAAAATAAAACCGGATGTGCAATATATCACTGGAATTCTGAATACAAAGAATCATGCCGATTGCCTAATGAAGCTTCAATATATACTGCCGAATTATCAGCTTTATTACTTGCGTTAAAATAAATAGCCTTTATTGGTATGGACAGTTATATCATTTTCACCGATTGTAGAAGCATTGTGGACAAACTCACTTCTATCGAATCGACTAAAAACCTAAACCAGATTGAGATAGAAATTAAGAGCCTATATTATGATATTACTTCCTCGGGCAGTTCAATTATTATTTGTTGGGTTAGAGGACATTCTGGAATATTAGGAAATGAAGAAGTCGACAAATTAGCTAAATCTGCAGCATTAACCAAACGAAACATAAACAACATACTTCTACCCGTAACCGATATAGATAATACCAGTAAAAACAATTGCAAAAAAAGTGGCAACGTTTGTACAACCAAAGTACAACGGAAATAAATTTTAGAAATTGCCAACCACTAATTCCCAATGAGAGATGGTTTAAACATGAGTCCAATAGGTTATTTATAAAAACATTAAATAGAATAAGATCACATCACGCACTAACCCCAGCATACAAACACAGCATAGGTATCAGTGATAACCCATATTGCGCATGTGGTGGAATTGGAGATCTACAGCACCTCATATTGGAGTGTGGACAGTACAGACAAAATATTAAAATAATGTATGAAGAGTTAGTTGATCTAAATTGCCCTTTACCTATTAATTTAAATGAAATTATTTTTTCAAATAATCAGCAGACGTTAAAATGTCTTTACACAAATATTTAACGTCCTGTAAATTTAAATTTTAAATAGGCTTAGATAATAAAATTAAAAATAATTGTAAACATATCACACAAAATTGAAAAATGTATCCATAAATATTATAACACGCTGTAAATTTAGATTATAAGTAGGCTTAGATGATTAAATTAATTGTTATTGTAATACCATACAAAAAACAAATAGTCTGGCTAATTGGCTAAGCCAAAGCCATTATAAATAAAAAAAAACATGCCAGACGCCACTTGGGTGCTGAAAGATGACATTCTTGAACTGATTTTCCAGATTTATCCAATGGCAAATTTTTATCTGACTCTTTTGGTGCATGTGGTCTTAATCAACGGAATCATATTCCTAATAAACGTTGGGTTTTTCTAGACTTACTTTATACACATAATTTGAGTAGTGAGATTACTGAAGCAACGGATATACTATTTAACAGTAGTTTTCATCATGTACCATATTGTGTAACAGTTCCTAATAGCTCTAATTCATCACTACCAATTGAGACTTTCTACTATGATTTTAGGAATATTGATTTTATAGGTATAAATAATTATCTTGCTCATATTAATTGGTCATATATGTATAATAGCAATGATCTTGATTTGGCGATTCAATTCTTCTACAGCGTTATCTATGAGGCTATTCATTTATTTGTACCACTGAAACTTTATAAAACATCAACTTTTCCAGTATGGTTTACAAAAGAATTAAAAAATTTGGTTTTTAAGAAAAAATACAGCACAAAACAATACCTACAAACAAACACTTAATCCTTTTGACTGTCATAAATGTTGTGAACTACGCTTACAATGTAAAGCTCTGAGTGGGATTTGTTATATAAAAAGAAAACTGATTTATAGAAACTATTTGATTAAAACTATTAAAAAACTATTTGAAACTATTTGATTAAAAATATAAACTATTTGATTAAAACTGAAACAAATATTCAGAACGATCCTAGTTGTTTTTTTGGAAATATGTCAATAATTCACGTAAATCTAATGGTTATCCCAATACAATGTTTTTAAATGATGAACGTAGTTCTGATGGTCAAACTGTTGTTAACGTTTTTGCTGAAAACTTTAGCACAGTATATTCAGGTAAAAAATAACATTACCAACTACTACCTCTATTGATGTAATTGACTTGGGAAACTCTTGGGTAACAGGGTAACTCTAAGTATTATTGTAGTGTTCGGAGGTATTAACCAATTAAAAAATAAGTCTTCATTTGGCCCAGATGGTATCCCTGCTCTTTTAACCTTCGGAGTACGAAGACTGGGTCAAGCGTGACCCGAAATTCAGTTATTTCTTAATATTTTATGAAATAATTTTTTTACAAATCCGATTGATCGTAAGTTTTCCTTATTTGTTTTAATCTATTTTTTCGTATATAATTCGTGAGCATGCAAATTACAGTTTTTCCTCTACGTAACATCTATGATATCGGGTCAGTCCTGACCCGGTCTTCGGATTTCGAAGAATATTTTCAATAATGTTTGTAAGTACACGTAAATCGCAGCCGTCTCTGTTTACGGGAATACGTACAGTGGAACCCCGATAAGTCGGCCTCCGATAACCCGGAAGTCCGGCTAACCCGAACCGATTTTCACCAGACAAAACAAACATTTTTTCACTTTGA
Source organism: Diabrotica virgifera virgifera (assembly GCF_917563875.1). Lineage (NCBI taxonomy): Eukaryota > Metazoa > Arthropoda > Insecta > Coleoptera > Chrysomelidae > Diabrotica > Diabrotica virgifera. Next base: position 129,438,472 of record NC_065447.1, on the reverse strand, counting down.
CCAAGTTTTTTACTAAGAAATAAACAATACTGTATACAACTGCACGTAATTTAGATGTATTGTGCATTTTTATGTATTTCATGTTTTTGAAATTATGTATAATGGAGTTTATCTGTAAGTATACCGTGTTTTATTAATTTTTACCATATTCTCCGGCTAACTCGGATTTTCGATATTTTATTTATTTATTTTATTTATTTATTATTTATACATATGACCTGGCCTCTAATGACTAATCCAGGTCGTTTTTTCCTGATGGGATTACAGATATTTTTTTTTATAAATCTATTTTTACAATTAACAATTTGCCATAATCTTTTAATTACTTTTAACAAACAAATTTAAATAAACAATTTAAAATATTTTTGGTACTATCAACTCCCTTCTAAGTTATAAAGACAGTCCCTCTATTTTCAGAAGAGAGTTGGTAGTTTTTTTTTAATTTTATGAATTATGTATTGAATTATTATTTTTATTTATTTATTTTATATTGAATTATTATTATTATAATTGTAAATATCTATTTTTGAATTTATATTTTATTTTATTTATTTTAACTTTATCTTACTCAACTTCATCAGGGTTGGATTATTGGTTGTCTTCTTCTATTATTATAGATTTCTTGTTATTTTTTAGATATTATTTGTGTGAGATTGTTTAATATTTCAAAATATTCTTCATTTTGTAATATATCTCTTATTTCAATTCTTTCTAATCTTCTTCTCATTTCTCTATGTTCTTCATTTTCTATAGTATTTTCACAATGTAACACTATATCTTTTGGTGTACCTAGTTCTCCACATTCACAATATGCATCATCTTTTTTTTAATTTTTCATATTCATATCATCATCATATTTTTCGATAACTCGGATCGGCCGCAGTCTCGATTAATCCGACTTATCGAGGTTCCACTGTATTCAAATATATGGCCGGAGCAAATTTACCTATGGCCGTTTTCTGTAAGGTATTAAAATCTGGCCGCCGGAGCGAACTAGTATATGCCCTATGGGTAACCATCTTAAAAAATTTAAATACAATAATTTAGAATTTTGTTTGTTTTTTGTTAAATTAAAGATACTGTTTAATAATACTGACTATTTAAAACATCCTTATAAATAAAATGAGAATGGGTCACGCTTGACCCATCATCGTAATCTAAGTAAGTCTAATAATCTCCGTACTCCGAAGGTTAATTAAATGTTGCAAATTTACTTTAGCCTATCCCATTTTATATTTGTTTAACTTGTCTTTGGAAACAGAAAAATTTCCTGATTTTTGGAAGGATAGTTTTATTACACCAATTTTTAAATCAGGTGATAGGGAAAATATTAAAAACTACAGGGGTATGTGCATACAATCAAAATTACCTAAATTTTTGGATAAATTAGTGACTCGTCACTTAAATTGGGCATGTAAAAATGTAATTATACCACAACAGCATGGTTTTCAATCAAGTAAATCTACTGTTACAAATTTACTTTGTTATCACAGTTTTAGATTAGAGGCTGTTGAAAAGGGATTACAAGTTGATTGTATTTACACAGACTTCTCTAAAGCCTTCGATAGAGTCAATCATGACCTACTTGTATACAGCGTGTCTACTTAAGTTGGAAACACGTGGGAAACTTTTTTATTATTAATTTTACGAAAAAAAGTTATTCTTTATAAAAAGTTCTGCATGCCCCAAAACCTAAGATTCAATAATCAGATATCAAATTTTCTCAATATTATACTAGGTATGTCAAAAAATATGAATTTCGGTCAAGGGTAAAGTACCTTTATTTCTCTCAATATCGAAAATTCTTATGATAAAAAGTTATTTGGAATTAAAAACTAAGATCAAATATGCAGTTACATGCTTCTAATTGAAAAAAAAAATTCTCAAATTTCTGGATACCCAACATCGTTTTTTTACGTTTTTTAAACAATTATTACAAATATGATAACTCTTTTATTATTCATTTTACGAAAAAAAGTTATTCTTCATAAAAAGCTCATACCTTGAGTATAAAATATCAAAAATCAGTAATATAGTTAAATATATTGTTATGTTATTTAGAAACTATTACGCGAATTGACTTTTAATTCTTATTAAATAAATAAAAGACTTAATTGAAATTGTTTATTTATAACACTTACAATTAACACCTATTTAACAACAATGTCTAATTTATTTTACACTTTCTAACATTTAATTTATTTACAAATACGACTTATCTACTTTAAAAATACATACATTTCAGAAACCCGATCAAACAATAAAATTCACGCCCACAAAAGTATTCACACTGTCTCTAATTCTAAAAATGTATGTTTATATAGTTACATACAATTTCTACTGATTTCCAGAAACATCGAAAAAGGTAAACATTATTTACAAAGCAATTGTTATGTTAAAATCGAATATACCAGAAAAGGATCGAACATCATAAATCAAATTAGGTAAACACGTTTCTCTCGCCCGCAGACAGTTCGTCGCGAAAGCTTCTGTTGTGGACAGGGCCGGCCTGGGACCGTGACATTGCCCCCTCCTCAAAAGATGGTTCCTCCTGGAACCTTGTGGGGACTCGAACTGGATGCTGGTATCTGCAACTGGGCCCTCTTTTACAACTCCCAGTTGTATAAAAGTGGCAGGGGACGGTCTTCGCTCCGCACCAGTAACTATGCGGATTGCAACAGACTAAAACCTGGACATCGGTGTCTTTAAAGATTTCTTCCACCATATTGCGGACAACTCTCCAGTCTAGTTGGCTGCATTCTAACTTTGGCATGGCCAACTTTTGCACGTCGGACTCACAACACGTGCTCTCTCAATTGAATTAATGCATCCCATACATCTTGGTAGGTAGGTTGGTCATGGACAGTGTCTTTTGTTACCAGATAGAATAGGTAACGTGATGCATCTTGGAGTTTCAATGCTTTGCCAGGAGCTGGCAGTTGGCATTGAAGTTCTGCAACTCGACCAAACTTCCTTCGGAAGGCGGATGCCAACCCTCGTGCGTCTTTGATACTGGCCGGGATGGTATGGGCCAATGAATAGTCATCGGGAAGTGCGAGTAGATCTCGCTTTTCTTCAGTGGTGACACCATGTCTCGCTTTACCGGTACCTCCGTAAGCCCCCATGAACTCTTCAAACGTGAGGTCAGGAATTTCTCGAACTTGGTTGACTTCCACTTCGTGGTCTCCCTCGTATGGCGCCAACCGGTTATGGTGGACTATCATCGGCTTTCCCCTAGGAATCTTGCTTATTCGGTAGATAACGTCATTAATTTTCTTGACAATGACGTACGGACCTTCCCAAAACTGCTGCAACTTGGGAGAACAACCTGTTCGTTTCTTTGGATTATAAAGCCAGACTTTGTCGTTCTCCTTGAAACATCCCTTCTCGGCTTGGGTATCGTATCGTTTCTTCATTCGGTCGCTAGCGATCTGAAGATGGGAACGGACCAACTCATGTATATCGTCCATTCTTCTTCGCAATTCATTCACGTAATCCTCACCAGCAACATCTTCTCCAGGTCGACATCCAAACTCTAGATCACAGGGTAGACGCATCTCACGTCCAAAAAGGACTTTTGCTGGTGTTTGGCCCGTTGATTTATTAACAGCAGATCTATAGGTCATTGCGAAGAACGGAAGGTACTGGTCCCAGTCTCGTTGATGATTGGACACCATCTTTGTCAAATACTTGCCGACTGTCTTATTCATACGCTCCACCATTCCATCCGATTGCGGGTGATAGGCCGTGGTTCTTGTCTTCTTCATGCCTAGTTTATCACAGATTCCCTGAAATATATCGCTCTCAAAGTTCCTTCCTTGGGCACTATGGATCTCCAGAGGTACTCCAAATCGGCTGAAGCAGTCTTTGATTAACACATTTGCAATAGTGGCGGCCTTCTGGTCTGGAATTGCGTAGATCTCAACCCACTTCGTGAAGTAATCCATTACCACCAACATGTATTTGCATCCATTGTCACTTTCTGGAAATGGCCCGGCAATATCAAAAGCTATTCTTTCAAATGGACTTCCAACATTGTACTGTCTCATAGGAGTCTTTCTTTTCCGGTAGGGTCCGTTACTTGTAGCACAGGTAGTACATTTCTTACACCAATCCTTCACATTGTCGGAACTATTCATCCAATAAAATCGTTCCCGAATTCTCTGAAGGGTTTTCTTTACACCAAAATGCCCTCCTGATGGACTGTCGTGTAACTGACGAAGTACTTCGGCTACTCTGCTCTTTGGAATCACCAACTGTGTTCTCCTCGCTGAACCATCATCATTTTCCATCACTCGTTTAAGCAAGCTGTCTTCCAAGATAAACGAGTCCCACTGGGCCCAATACGTCTTAACTACTGAGCTTAGGCTTGATATTTCTTGCCAAGATGGTCGACGATTTTCTTCTTTCCATTTTCGAATCTTCTGTAAAACTGGATCTTTTTCTTGTTCTTCCCTGATCTTAGTAGGCGTCCACTCGTCGTTGACCACTGTTGTTCTTAGTACTGCTGCTTCCTTTGACTCTGTTTTGTTGCAATGGGAACACTCTGCTGGGCACGGCCTTCTAGATAGAGAATCAGCGTTCCTGTGGCTAACTCCGGCTCGATGCTCGATCTTGAAATCGTATTCTTGAAGTCGTTCAATCCATCTGGCTATCTGACCCTCTGGATTCTTAAACTGCATTAACCATTTAAGGGCGGCATGGTCGGTTCGGATTGAGAAACTTCCTTCCATAGAGGTATTGATAGAAGTGTTCTACCGATTTCACTACTGCTAGAAGTTCTCTTCTCGTGACGCAATAATTTCGTTCAGGTTTTGAAAGCACTTTTTTTTTTTTTTTCTTCCGGAAGCCGTCCGTGCATGCACCCCGGTGGCACTGCAGCTTTTCAGCTTATTGTGCTTCCTTCCATTTGTTCTCATGACACCCAATCCAATAATGCAGTGCCCTTTACTAGCCTGTAAAGGTCCATTGGGTTAGTGCCATACACTGTCGGACTTGGTTTGCAGTCTCCATATATTGCTTGTCTCTTACGATCCAGCGCCTCGCAATCGCACAATAAATGTCTGACTGTCTCGGTCTCTCTATTGCATAGTCTGCAGCTGAGATCTCCGTTATATAGTCCTATCGTGTGTAGGTGTCCTTTTACTGGAAAGTGTCCAGTTAAGAAACCTGTAATAATTTTGAGCTGATTCCTGTTCATTTTGAACAGTTCTTCAGCTCTTTTTGCGCATGTCTGAGGTATAAATCGCTTCGCATGCTTTTGCGTGGGAATTTCTTCCCAGTATTCTTTGTGCTGTCTTCGTATCCAGCCTCTTAATCGGTCTCTGATTGTGCTTTTGGGCACTCCCAGTGCCGGTTCTGGACCGAAGTATCCTGTTGCTGATCCTCGTCTAGCAAGTTCGTCAGCTTTTTCATTACCAGCGATCCCTTGATGTCCAGGCACCCAAATGAGTTTTACCTCATTATGTTCCGCCAGGGTGTCAAGTTCTTCGCGGCATTCCCATACAAGCCTTGAGGTTATCCTTGGGTTCTTTAAAGCCCTCAAGGCCGCTTGGCTGTCTGAACAGATATTGATTCTCTTATTAGTATAAGTCCTCAATCTGTTTATCCGTGCACAGTGCAGGATTGCATATACCTCCGCCTGAAATACAGAGGTATATTCTCCTAGTGGAATGGAACCGTTATAGTTCCTATCCTCACTATATACTCCTGATCCCGAACCATCTTCTGTCTTGGACCCATCTGTATACCAGGTGTGGCCCTCATACTTCAGATGTCTGCCAGGATCTTCCCATACCTCTCTGGAGTGTATTTCCACCTGAAAAGGTATTTCCATTTTATATTTGGGGATACAATGGTCTGTTATCATCTCCCATATTGGATCCCCGCATATATCATTGATGCTGCAGTGTCCTTTGCCCACTGCAATTTTGCTTTGATTACCCTGCAGTCTATGTAACCCCATCCTTGCCTCGCCCTTCACTGTGATGTGTAAGGGAGGAAGGTCTAGTAAGGCTTCCATTGCTGCAGTTGGTGTGCCTCTCATTGCTCCTGTTATGCTGAGACAGACAAGCCTTTGTATCTTGCCTAACTTCTCTATAGCATTTCTCTGTTGCACCTTTGGCCACCAGACCAATGCTGCATACGTTATTGTGGGCTTTACCATCATGTTGTATATCCAATACATCATGTCCGGTTTAAGTCCCCATGTTCTGCCATGTGTGCGTCTGGTCACCATTAAAGTGGCCATCGCTCTTTTGGTTATTCGTTCCAGGTGTTGATTCCAGGTAAGCCTTGAGTCTATTATGACTCCGAGATATTTTACCTCCCTCTCCACCTTTAGGGAGATCCCCATGAGATTCACAGGTCCTATTCCCTCTAATTTTGTCCTTCTGGTGAAGGCTACTATTTTGGATTTGTGAGGGCTTACGGACAATCCTACCTCACTTGTCCATTTTGATACTACATTCAGGGCCTGTTGCATGTTATCCCTGACAGTTGTATTGAACTTGCCCTGAGCCAGAATGACAAAATCATCTGCATAGCCCAGGACATTATATTTTTTCCTGTTGAGCGTTCCAATCAGTCCGTCCATAACCAGATTCCACACTAACGGAGATAATACACCTCCCTGTGGGCATCCTCTGGCAACCCGTGCTGACATGGTCTCGCCCATCAGTGTCGAATATACCACGCGGCTTTTAAGCATGCATTCTATCCACCTGCAGCTTATTTCATCCACTCCTTTCAGCCGGATAGCCTTTGTGATTGCATCGAATGAGGTGTTGTTGAAGGCTCCCTCTATGTCGAGAAAGGCTCCCAACATCACCTCTTTGTTTTCCAGAACATACTCCACCCTCCGTACTAGATGGTGCAGTGCTGTTTCTGTTGATACACCTGGCCTATATGCATATTGGTCTTGTTCTATTGGTCTTTCAACCAATATTCCATCCCTAATATGTCTATCTACCAGTTTTTCCAATGTCTTTAGTACAAAGGACATCAGACTTATTGGTCTAAGGGACTTCGCAGTCATACGTCCACCCTTACCAGGCTTAGGTATGAATGCTACCCTTGTCGACCTCCAAGCAACCGGTACATACCCCAGCGCAATACTTGCACGAAGTATTGTACACATTTGCTTGTACATTGCTTCTGTACCTTTTTGCAAAAGTACAGGATAAATCCCGTCCGTTCCCGGTGATTTATATGGTTTAAATGAACTTACTGCCCATTTTATTTTGTCTGGTGTCACCATCTCTTTTGCAGCTCTCCAGCTTCCCCTATTTCCATATTTCATGGTAACTGGTCCTTCTTGCTGTAGAACTTCTGGTGTCATCATTCTGGTGACCGACCCAGGGAAGTGAACATTGAAGAGTTCCCTCAGCGTCTCTTCACTGGTCTGTGTGTAATCGCCTGACTCCATTTGGAGCGTGGCGATATTGCTCTTAGGTTCTTTCGAGAGAACCTTTTGGAGTCTAGCCACTACTGCAGTCTGTTCTATCTCCTCGCAGTGCTTCCTCCATGATTCTCTTTTGGCTTTCCGTAGAGCCTTGTTATATTCAGTCATAGCTTTGCGATATTCGCTCCACTCGCCTGATCTCTTGGCAGAATTGAATTCTTTTCTCGCATCTCTCCTTCTTTTAGCAAGTTCATTGTTCCACCAGGGCACTTTCCTGTTGGAGCTCCTCACTGTTACGGGACAGTTATCTTTATATGCTTCTATGACTATATCCTGAAATTGTTCAGTAGCCATATCTAGCTCTATTGTGTTCCTTATCCTCTTTATAGCCCCACGAAAACTATATGTCAGGTCTTCTTGATACGCTTCCCAATCAGTTTTCCTGGGGTTTCGATAAGTCTCTGTTTCGTGCTCATAGCCCGTTATTTCAAAGTATATGTGTCTGTGGTCTGAGAAACTCGCCTCATCAGACACATGCCAGTTCCTAACGATGCTGCTTGCAAATGCAGTCGCCATCGTTATATCGATAACCTCCTTCCTATTAGCAGTCACAAAGGTAGGTTTGTTGCCTACATTTAGTATGTCTAAATTATATTCCATAATAAATTGTAGTAAGTGCTCACCTCTTTCGTTGTTTCCGGTGCTCCCCCAGCTGATGTGATGTGAGTTGGAGTCACAACCGATGATTATCTGTGATCCTTTGCCTCTGCAGTCTCTCATCAGCTCCTCCAATTCCCTTGGTGGTGGTGGGTTAGGATCATCATAGGGCAGATAGGCTGATCCGAGTATTATCTCCTTCATCCTACCTCTCTCTGTAACTTTTAGTATTACTGCTGTTAGATCCCTAGAACAGAAATTAGTTAACGGCAGTACCTTAATGTTGCTTTTAGCTATTATGCAAGTTCTTGGTACTTCAGCGGATCTACTGTAAATAAGTTCTCCACTTATTCCTGAGAGACCTTTTATTTTACCCTGGTTTACCCAGGGTTCTTGGATGAGAGCAACATCAAACCTTTCCATCGCCACAGCAAGTTCTGCCGAAGCTGCCTTACTGTGTTGAAGGTTGGCTTGGATCACTCTCACCTTTGTCATCTCCATCTGTCTCCCGCACGATCTTGAATGCTACCCTTCCCATCCTATAAAAGGCCTTGAGTTGGGTCTGCTTCAAAGCCCTAAAGGAGACCTTGTCGATCGAGTACGCAAGGATTTCTCCTTGCCCCTCGACCTTCTGGCTTTTCAGTGTCCAGTCTGTCGTATTGAGCCCTGCATTGAGCCCTCCTGAACACTTTTTCGCTTATGCCGGTCTCAGGCACGTGCACAAGCACAATCGGTCTTCTCAAGTCCTTGGATTCGATCAACTTCAAATCCGCCGACTCCCAGAGATCCCGAAGCTCTCGTACCGTCCCCTCCAGCCAAGATTTGGTAGGCTCATTCGCGCAGTGGATCCACAGAATCCCCGCGCTGAATGTAGTTCTTAGGAACTGCAGTGGATTCTGACTTCCGCCGGGTGCCTTATCCACTGCCTCTTCCAGTTTTGTTCGAACCAGTTCTGCTTGTTCCTGGTTCAGTTTTACCTCAGGATGACGTCTGTCTACCACCGCCATCCTCAGTTTGTCTGTCACTTCGCCGTAAGTGCCAGTCTGCGTTTTACTGCCCCTTACCTCTTTAGCGCTAGCAACTGTGCCAGTCTGCGTATTACCGCTCCTGGTCGCGTTGTTAGCTGCTTGTTTCGTAATTCCCTTCGGTCTTTTGGCCTCGGGGTTTTTTGTTGGGGTCGAGTTGTCAGACCGGGTCCTTTTCACTCCCGTGGTCTGGTCACTTTTCCCCTTTTGGCCTTTGGTCTTATGTGGGTTCTCTTTAACCCACGTCCCAGCAGCTATTTTTTCGGCTTTCTTAAGCCTCCGTTTTTGAGCCCCAGATAGCTTTTTTGTCCCGAGACTTAGTTTCTCGAGGCTTGTTTCTAGCTGGTCAGCTTCAATACCTCTCTCCTCGGCATGGTCTGCTGTTTCCACAGCTCCCTTGTCCGTGTGTTCTATATGGTCTGCTGTTCCCGCAGCTTCCATTCTTGTTTCTTCGGAGAGGTCGCCCATTTCTGAGTCCCTCTCCGCTTGTTTAATGTTTCTCTTTGGTTCCACGATTGTTCCCACGAGTAGGGTCGAAATAAATGTCGAGTACGGCAGTGCGCCCTTACCGCACCAAGGCTATATTCCCCTAGAGTTCGCCATCTCTCTAGGGCATCGCTTCAGATACACTTTACTCCCTGTACCATGCATCCCGTTGGCACGATGGTGTTACACCTTAGGATTGGGAGGATGGATCATTTGGCGTTACCCAGGGTGCACCACGTGGAGGCGATCCAACGCTACACCCCCCACAGCACAGGTAGTACATTTCTTACACCAATCCTTCACATTGTCGGAACTATTCATCCAATAAAATCGTTCCCGAATTCTCTGAAGGGTTTTCTTTACACCAAAATGCCCTCCTGATGGACTGTCGTGTAACTGACGAAGTACTTCGGCTACTCTGCTCTTTGGAATCACCAACTGTGTTCTCCTCGCTGAACCATCATCATTTTCCATCACTCGTTTAAGCAAGCTGTCTTCCAAGATAAACGAGTCCCACTGGGCCCAATACGTCTTAACTACTGAGCTTAGGCTTGATATTTCTTGCCAAGATGGTCGACGATTTTCTTCTTTCCATTTTCGAATCTTCTGTAAAACTGGATCTTTTTCTTGTTCTTCCCTGATCTTAGTAGGCGTCCACTCGTCGTTGACCACTGTTGTTCTTAGTACTGCTGCTTCCTTTGACTCTGTTTTGTTGCAATGGGAACACTCTGCTGGGCACGGCCTTCTAGATAGAGAATCAGCGTTCCTGTGGCTAACTCCGGCTCGATGCTCGATCTTGAAATCGTATTCTTGAAGTCGTTCAATCCATCTGGCTATCTGACCCTCTGGATTCTTAAACTGCATTAACCATTTAAGGGCGGCATGGTCGGTTCGGATTGAGAAACTTCCTTCCATAGAGGTATTGATAGAAGTGTTCTACCGATTTCACTACTGCTAGAAGTTCTCTTCTCGTGACGCAATAATTTCGTTCAGGTTTTGAAAGCACTTTACTAAAATATCCCAGAACTCGTTCCTGTCCTCCTTGAATCTGAGACAGCACTCCTCCAATTCCCACATTACTTGCATCCGTATCTAAGATGAACTCTCCTTCTGGCAGTGGATACCCTAATATTGGCGCTGTAATTATATGCCTCTTCAAAGTTTCGAAGGCCGTTTGACAGTCTCCATCCCAGCAATAATCCCTTGCTTCCTCTGTAAGTCGCGTTAATGCCTTAGCGATATCTGCAAACTTCTTCATGAATCTCCGGTAGTAAGTACATAGTCCCAGAAAACTTCTCACTTGATGTTTATCAGTTGGTTCAGGCCATTCCTTAATGGAATTGATTTTTCCTTTATCCACGGCCACTCCTTCTTTGCTGACTATATGACCTAAATAATTGACTTTACTTTGAAATAGCTGAAATAAATAATCACATTTCTTGGGATTTAACATTAACTGTTCAGCTTTAAGTCGATTGAAAACGTCTTCTAAATTCTTCAGGTGGTCTTCAAACGTCGCCCCCAAAACGATTATGTCGTCTAAATACACCAGGCACGTTTTCCAAGATAACCCTCTCAACACATTTTCCATAAGCCTCTCAAATGTCGCAGGAGCATTACAGAGTCCAAACGGCATAACGTTGAATTCGCACAATCCAGATCCTGTCGTGAAGGCCGTCTTCTCCTTGTCCACTGGATCCATTTCTACGTGCCAATATCCAGACTTCAAGTCCAACGTAGAAAACAATTTACTTCCAGCCAATGTGTCCAACGTGTCGTCGATCCGAGGCAGGGGATAACTATCTTTCTTGGTAACATTATTCAACAAACGGTAGTCCACACAGAACCTCGTAGTTCCATCCTTCTGTCACGATATTGCCGAAGAAATTCCCTTAATTTCTTTTTTTTTTCCACTAGGTTTAGAGACTGGCCTGCAACTGCTACCATCTGGTCGAACTTGTCGTTGGAATTATCTGATGTTATCGTCTGACGGATTATGGACGTCACGGGTACACAAGTTCCTACTTTTGTCTCCTTCTTGATGGTCACCGGGTAGTCATTGACATTAATCAATCTCACGGGAATTTCTTTAGCAGAAGTAACCAATTCCTTTCCAATTATGATTCCTCGGCCAACCTCCTCGTCGTGGTTCCATCATAACAGGTGTTCCTTCTTCTACAATTCCCTGTAGCCGCGCTGCGATGATCGTTTCACTCCTCGCAGGCACAACTGTATATTCTTTAATGGCTGCTAGCACAGTGCTGTCATCATGTGGATGAAGAAATACCTCCTCGTTGCCAACTTTGATTACCCTATTCTTAAAATCCAATTGAAATCCATGCAAATTCATTACGTCCATTCCTAATATAACATCTTCTTCGATGTCTGCAACTATGACAGTATGGACGAACTTTTCTGCTCCAATCCCTAATTGTATCTGGGTTTCTCCTGTGGCAGTTTGCAGTCGCAACCTCGTTGGTAAGAGCTTCTTACGACTGTTTATAACTGACGGTCGTATAATGGTCCTGGTTGCTCCGGTATCCACCAACAATGTATACTTTTTACCATTTATTTCTCCATCTACATATATACTATCTTTACGACATTTCAAAGAAAGAGATTAGTATGAGAGGGTCTTTGGAAAAGTTGCGGGTCGAAGCTGCCCCCCTAAGGCCGACCCGTTCTAGTTTTCCTGCTGGTGAGTCTCTTGACTGTTATTGTACCTAGGGTACTTACATGAACTCCGTACGTGTCCCATTTCACCACAATTCCAGCACCTTATGGTCTTCGTTTTCTTGTATGAAATGCCCTTTATCATATTGACAATCTGGTCCAGTTTGTCTTCATCCTCTTCCTCTTTCACTGTCCTAACTTTACTGTACCCGCCAGAGGCCTGGGTAGCTGATTTGTATTCAAGGGCGGCAGACAAGACATCGACCAGCGTCTTGTGATGAGCTAATCGCAGTGTTCTTTGCATTTCATGATCACGAAGGTCATCAATGAATGTTTGAACAGCCAACTTTTTCATCATGTCTTCGGGAGCTGTTGGATATGCATACCGTACTAACCTGGCAATATCGACCTCGTTTTCTTGAAGAGCTTCATCTTTCTTTTGTCTTCGATTTTAAAACTGCGACTGATAGACATGCTCTAAATGTTCGTGCCCGTATCGCATATTCAGTCTCTTTTTAAGCTGCTCGAAGTCATCTGTCTCCTCTACGGCTATGGTCTGGAGGACATCCAAAGCGTCGCCTCGAAGAGCAATAGTGAGGTTTACAGCCTTTTCTTTTTCGGACCATCCGTTCGCTCTGGCCGCCGATTCGAACTGTTTCATGTAGTTGTTCCATGATGACTTTCCGTCCAAATTTGGCACCTTAACACGAGCATAACCCACACTCCCTTCAACTATAGACCGTGGCTCCAATTTGTATTTCGTTTCATCATCTTTAATGTCTGTCATCCCTTTGTCTACTTTTTCCGTTTCCTCCATTTTCTTTTCTATTTCCTTGATCTTTTCTTCAAAAGTAGATTTTATGGACGATATCTTGTCGTCAAAATCCGAAGTGACTTTAGAGATCTCGTTAGTCATCTTGCTTTCAAGGGATGAAATATCACCCGAAACTTTCTTCTCTAACGATGCAATGTCTGTCGAAACTTTAGAAACATCGGAGGAAACTTTGGAAACATCGGAGGAAACTTTAGAAACGTCGGAGGAAACTTTCGAAATCTCGCCAGAAACTTGTGAGATTTCACTAGAAACTTTGTTCTCTAACGATGTAATCTCCGTCGAAACTTTCGAAACATCCGAGGAAACTTGAGAAATCTCTTTAGAAATTGACGAAATTAAAGCAGTTTGCCTGTCCTCAAACAAGTAGGTTTCTGGATCATGACCCTCTTCCTGTAGTGCGTTCTTCAGACAAACCACTAGATCAGCCTTTTTCCCCGCTGCGTCGAGCTCACGATTTTCCAGTTCTGTTCTGAGCTCCGTAAGGCGCAGATCAGAAAGTTTCGGCTTATACTGTGAAGACATGGTCACACTCTTTATGTATTACGATTTATATTTATTTATTTATTCCGAACTGTATTTACGCGAATTTATGTTAATTCCTACTTCTGGTCACCAATGTTACGTTATTTAGAAACTATTACGCGAATTGACTTTTAATTATTATTAAATAAATAAAAGACTTAATTGAAATTGTTTATTTATAACACTTACAATTAACACCTATTTAACAACAATATCTAATTTATTTTACACTTTCTAACATTTAATTTATTTACAAATACGACTTATCTACCTTAAAAATACATACATTTCAGAAACCCGATCAAACAATAAAATTCACGCCCACAAAAGTATTCACACTGTCTCTAATTCTAAAAATGTCTGTTTATATAGTTACATACAATTTCTACTGATTTCCAGAAACATCGAAAAAGGTAAACATTTTACAATTGCAAGGTATTTACAAAGCAATTGTTATGTTAAAATCGAATATACCAGAAAAGGATCGAACATTATAAATCAAATTAGGTAAACACGTTTCTCTCGCCCGCAGACAGTTCGTCGCGAAAGCTTCTGTTGTGGACAGGGCCGGCCTGGGACCGTGACAATATCCCAATTTTAACTACTTGTCGATGTTTGACATACTTTTTCATTGACATTTACTTTAAATTTTTTTAAAATTCTTTCTAATATCTATATTTCAAATTCAAAATTCAAAAAAATTTAAATCTTTTGGCAGTTATTTTATAATATTCAGTCTGGGAAGAATTCATTTGATGATTCTTTACAGTTTTTCTCTTATTTGTATTTATTTAATATGTAAGCAAGTTTAATTACCAATCTAGATTTATCTGTTAAGTTGTATTTTTACATAATCTATGTTCCACTTTATCAGTTACTTTTTAGCTCTTGAAAATGAATGTAAACACATTCGAAAGCTCGAGTAATTAAAAAATAGTCTTCTAATAGCCCTTTTATTGACTCCAACCCACCGAAATTCAAAATTGTTTTATCCAAAATAATGTTTTATCCAAAACTTGGTTTTCCCTTGTGATTTACTATGAAGTCTCTAACGCGAGAATTTTTACTGTCGTTGCATTTGGTTGTCTTTTTAAAGACAGATCACATGCTATAATTTTTTTGTTACGGATATTCTTGAGTTGGGGTTGATTTCATGTAATCGAATGAACTATCTTTCAGTAAGTCGTCCCAGGAACGCAACTCATAAATATTGACAATATCATTTTAAAGTCTTTTACTTTAAAATGTATAATATAATATGTCTGAATTGCCAATATGAATGAGTCAGATTAAATAAATTATTAGAAGAATTTTTTCCTTAGCAACAACATTTTTGTTTATTTTAGTAATATTTTGTATTTTGACAACGGTACCCGATTTGGGCGTCGAAACGTTAATAAAATTTTTTTCATTTTAATTGTGGCTTATTTCCCATATAAATAATTAATCATAAAAAGCTCTGCATGGTCTAAAATCTAAGACACAACCATGATATATCAATTTTCATTAATTTTATACGAAATGTGAAAAATGTGAAAATTCGCTCAAGATTATAGTAAATTTATATTTCACAATATTTCAATTAGAAGGATGTAATTGCATATTGAAACATAGTTTTTAATTCTAAACAACTTTTTTAATAACCATATTCAATATTGTGAAAAACAAAGGTACTTTACTCCTGAGTGAAATTCATATTTTTTGACATACCTCGTATAAAATTAATAAAATGTGATATCTGATGGTTGCATCTTCGGTCTTAGGACATACAGAGCTTTTTATAAAGAATACCTTTTTTTTTTTCGTAAAAGTAATAATAAAAGAGTTATCGTATGTGTAATAAATAAAAACGAAGTTAAGTATCAATAAATTTGAGAAAAATTTGGAAAATATTTTTTTCCAATTAGAAGCATGTAATTGCATATTTGATCTTAGTTTTTATTTCCAAACAACTTTTCATAATAAGAATTTTCGATATTGAGAGAAATAAAGGTACTTTACTCTTGAACGAAGTTCATAGTTTTTGACATACCTCGTATAATATTGACAAAATTTGATATCTGATGATTGAATCTTAGGTTTTAGAGCATGCAGAACTTTTTATAAAGAATAACTTTTTTTCGTAAAATGAATAACAAAAAGTTTCCCATATGTTTCCAACTTAAATAGACACGCTATATAAGTTGAAGAATCTTGGTTTAGGGAATGACATTGTGACCTCGTTCAGTAGCATTCTTTATGGTCGTCAACAACGTGTTAAAATTGGCAGTTATATATCTAATGAAATTCAGGTTCATTCAGGAGTACCACAAGGCTCACATTGTGGACCATTATTATTTAACCTCTTTATCAATGATCTATCATCTGTAATTGAAAATGTTAACTTTCTACTCTTTGCTGATGACTTAAAATTATTTCACATTGTAGAGAACTTATTGGATAGTAAAATTCTACAAAATGACTTGGATAAAGTATATGAATGGTCTATTTCCAACAATTTATTATTAAATATCGACAAATGTCATATTATTAGTTTCTCAAAAACTAACACTACAGACCTGTATGAATATAATATTGGTATAAATGTGTTATCTAGAGTTGATAAGATGAGAGATCTAGGAGTAATTTTTGATAAACAATTAAATTTTAAATCTCACCTGCGTGTTCTATCATCTAATGCTAACAGATCTCTAGGTTTTGTAAAAAGGAATACAAAAGTTTTTTCTGTATCCGTTCTTCGAGTTTCATATTGTTGAATAGTTCGATCCTCCCTAGAGCAGGGGTCACCAATTAGTTTCCCTGAGGGTCCGTTTCGAAAACTTATGACACTTCCAAGATCCGGATTTAATGCTGCCTATGTCTGCTTGTTCTGAATCGGTTTCTTTGCGGATTCTTGTAAAAAATATCCCTTATAAACAAATCAGAACGGTGCCATGCGAAATTTTTGGGCAGAAATTGTTTTTTGCAAATTCAAAACATCACCTTTTTTGCCCCCCGAAAATACGTTTTTAGCATTTTTGGGTCATCTGAAACAAAAAAATCTGTCATTTTATCAAAACTTTAGGGTTTTCAAGAATCGAAAATGCGTATTTTCGCATTTTTCAGATTTTAAATATGTAGCTTATAACTCGAAAACTATCAACTTTTCAGAAATATGACAAGAGGTCTTTTTTGTTTAAAATCACCCAAGAAACCTAAAAATATATTTTTCGATGCAAAAAGGTAATTTTTAATTTGTTTACAAAAATTGTTACACTCGGCACCCTTCTGATTTGTTTAAAGGGGACATTTTTGCAGGGCCCCCGTAACCGGGCGTGCAACGCGTGCGGCGCACGCGGGCGTAACCCCAAAAGGGCGCCAAACCGAAGGTTTGGTAAATAAGAAATATTTATTTTAAATGAGATAATCATCTTTTATATACAATTTTAATTATTTCATGAACAGCTAGAAAAATCTCAAAAATAAAATATTGTGTTATTACTGAAAAAATAATTATTCCCGTCCTGAAATGTTGAACTTACTTCGTCAAAAATATATTACATTTTGTTGTTCCTTCCTAATTTTTTTCTTTGAAGTACACTTGAGAGCAAAATAATCGACGCACTTGCTGAATAATTGTACACGTGGAATTTCCTAAACCTGTTGTCCGATTTGAGTGATTTTTTTAGTGTGTTATAGCCTTATTATTTAAGAAAATCGATGTAATATTATTGTTGCTATACAGGTAAAGGTCATTTTATACCGGGTGTAACAATCATACTGTGTTTTTTCTTAAAGTTCGGAACACCCTGTGGGGTATTCTAGCATATAAATAATATTTAAATTAAAATTCAATTGTAGGCTTAGGCTTTATTAACATTCTCTTTTTTGACTCATATGCTTATGTTGGATAATAAAAAAGTTAGGTACGTTTAAGAAAAAAAAACACCCTATGATTGTTACAACCGGTATAAAATGACCTTTACCTGTCTAGCAATAATAATATTACATCGATTTTCTTAAATAATAAGGCTGTAACATACTAAAAAAATCACTTGAATCGGACAACAGGTTTAGGAAATCCGAGACTTCTAACGTGTACAATTCAGCAAGTGAGTCGATTATTTTGCTCTCATGTGTAGAATCATTTTAAAGCTAAAAACACTTAAAAAGCCCGTAATAAAAAATAAATACAATCTATAAAAACTAATAGACCTGGATCCCGCGTACCAAAAAAAGTTGATTAATAGCAAGCTAAGAATTTGTTAATGGCTTAGCGGTGTGTAGTTGGACAAACTTTGATATATGGGAACACTGGAACAGGGGAAGTTTTAATTCTGGAACAGGTTAAAAATTTGGAACGTCAGGTTACGATCAAGAGTACCTTATATTTCACAATACCGAAAATTATTATTATGAAAAGTTGTTTGGAATTAATTAAAATCTATGTTTTAATATGCAATTACATCCTTTCAATTGAATTTTTTTTTCACAAATTATAGATACTCATCAAATCCTATCGATTTTAGTAATCAAAGTAAAGTGCCTTTCTAGATAACAATATATTTCAATTAGAAGGATGTAATTGCATATTGCATATAGAAACATAGTTTTTAATGCTGAACAACTTTTCTTAATAACTCTTCAATATTGTGAAAACTAAACGTACTTTGCTCTTGACCGAAATTCATATTTTTTGACATAGCTCGTATAAGATTCATAAAATTTGATATTTGATGGTTGCATTCTGAGTTCTAGACAATGCAGAACTTTTTATGAAGAATAACTTTTTCTCGTAAATTTAATAATAAAACAGTTTCCCATATGGTTCCTAGTTATGTAGACACCCTGTATAAAATTTGTTTGGAAAACTTTGAAATGACAAAATATTATTGTTTATTTACTTAAATGTATATTTTTAATTTAATATGCGGGATGCTTCATTATTGTTGCAAAAAATTTAAGGGGAAAGGCGCAAAATGTCGCCCGTCAAAATTTTCAATGTGTTTTAAATGTATTCATTTTTTTCGAATCCTCAGAAAACTAATAAGTATTTTTAAAAAATTTAAACGCAGAATGAACGATAACGCTATTGCTGAGAGCCGACAGTCCCTTAAAATAAATAAAAAGTTTCTTTTGAATTAAATGTTTGCAATTATTAAAAATCACACTAAATTTTCTCTTGTGTTTTCACCTCTGTAACTTATTAAAATAAACATTATAGAAGTTTTCAGGGACTTTCGGCCTTAGTAATAATGTATTCTTTCATTCTGGGTTTAAATTATTCAAAAATATTTATTCGTGGGTGAGTGGGGAGGAACGCACCAAACTTTAACACTGTATAATATACGTAAAAATAATCAAAAATAACTCATATGTTGAGATACGGGGTGTTAATATTTTTCTTACAAACTGACGATACGGGGTGTTAAATTTTTTCTTACAAACCGACGATTTATTTATTGCTCTAAAATAGGTTGAGGTGTGCAAATGAAATTTGGTGGGTTTTAAGACACAGTTATTGCGCATGTTTTGACATACAATTAAGAATTTTATATTCACCATTGGCGCGCGTGCGGGTAATAGTCTGAAATTTTTTAAAGATAAAAATGGTACGCCACTGAAATATTTCAAATAAAAAATCTTTCTTGAATTCCTCGTTCAATTTGTGACAAAAAATATATCTTCCTTTTTTCATGCGACGCTTCGTTTTCATCTTAACGCTTACAAAGTTTTCGACGAAGTTTCTATATGAATGTGTAGATTGTATTTCGAATAATAAATACATAATATGTACTTTGTAAGCATTAGGATATTTTATTTTTTGCATGAAAACGAAGCGTCGTATGAACAAACATGAAGATAGATTGTTTGTCAGAAATTGAACAGGGAATAAAAAAATAATTTTTAATTTGAAATATCTCAGTGGCGTACTATTTTTTTTGTTTCAAAAATTTTAGACTATTACCCGTACGCGCGCCAATGGTGAACTTAAAATTCTTAATTGTGTGTCAAAATATGTGCACCAACTATGTCTTAAACCCATCAAATTTCATTTGCACCCCTCAACGAGTTTTAGAGCAATAAATAAATCGTCAGTTTGTATGAAAAATTTTAACACCCCGTATCTCGGAAACAAATGAAAATCGAATAACAACATATATGAGTTATTTTTGATTATTTTTACGTATATTATACAGTCTTAAAGTTTGGTGCGTTCCTCCCCACTCACTCTGTATAGTAAATTTAAAGAGAGCTAAAATATGTCCCGCACGCGGGAGCCAATCAGCCTTGCGGGGGCCCTGCATTTTTGAACAGGAATCCGCAAAGAAATCGAGTCAGAAACATTTTTCATACAGAAGTGGCCACACACATGGACTAATATGGAAAGGAAAACTAATATTATCTAATTGTTTTTTGGTCACTGTAGATTTAATGCTTTCCTGGTACAGTAAATAAAATATAAATTCATTGTATATTGTTTTGATGTTATTATCAGTATATTTTGAACACAGCAGTAAGGTTCTGCAAGTAAACTAAGAGAGTCATTAATATTCAGCTCAGCGGACTACCTACTATTTTTCAAGGTATGAAACTCTATCAACAAGCCACTTATCGGTTTTATAGAATGATCCCTTTTTATTTAAGTATACTTACATTTCTATCAATAGTACCCCGCTGAGCTGAATATTAATTACTCTCTGAGTTTGCTTGCAGAACTATATTGTAAATTGTTACTGAGAATATTTTAAAAGTTAGGAATTTATATTTTGAATGCTAATGAAGTTTTTGGACATCTTCAGTTTTGTACATAGTTATTAACCTTCTTTAAATCCATTTATTGAAACTGAGGAATTTAAAATAAATAGTCATGGTACGAAATGGTAATTAGCATGTTATCTTATCTACATTAGTTTCAATCAATGCAAGCTGTTTGTTGCGAACTTATTAAATCTGAAAATTATTTTAATTAAATGCACAGCTGAAAAGTACTTCCACTTAACATTAAGGTAGTAGAGTGTAAATTAATAATAAAAAACCCACATGACAATTTTATATTACAGTTTACTTAAATTCAAAATTAATGATTATAATAAATATAATATTAAGGGGGAAAACGCTTTATAAAATTAAATTATCAGAGAGAAAAATTACATTTTTATTATGTACAACCTGTCTAAAGTTTGAAGTGAGTTTAGTGCAACTGATTCTCATTAGGGAGTTGAGATATTCATCTGTTAGCTGAGATCTGTACCGATTTTTAATAAAGTTCATTATTGATAAAGCGGCTTCGCACATATAAGTTGAGCCAAACATAGTACACAGTTTCATGGCCAAACATTTTCAAAATTGCCAAACACTAGGTATATTCTGAACTTAATGGTAGTCCCACAAAACTAGCCCACGGTCCGGATGCGGACCGCGGTCCGCCAATTGGTGACCCCTGCCCTAGAGTATGCTTCCATTATTTGGTCTCCTTATTATGAGGTTGACCAAGTCTTAATTGAGAATATTCAAGTACGTTTTGCTCGATACGGTAGATTTAAATTGCAGATTCACAATAATTTTAACAACAATGATGTTCTTCATCATTTGAATTTGTCACTTCTTGTAAATAGACGAATAAAACTAGAAATGCTTTTTATCTATAAACTAATTAACGGCTTTCTTAACTGTCCTGAATTACTATCGGAAATCCGAATTAATACAAACAGTTACAACTTACGAAATCCTTATTCTATATTGAGTATCACGGTACTAATTGTGGTAGAAATGATCCGATGACTAGAGCTCTTAGGCACTTTAACACATATACTCTTGATCCATTTTTTTAGTTCAATTTATTCTTTTAGGCAATTGTTAAATTGTGTTGATCATGTTTAGTTTGTTTATGGAGTTAGATCATATTTTTAACACGTTTTATATTGTTTTTTTATTGTATATGTTAGAATTTAACTATGTCAACTATTTTATAATTCATTGTATTACTTTTTTTGAACAATGGTGAAACCGTTAATAAATAAATTAAATTAAATTAAGCCATCCATGCGGCACTGAATCAAACGCTTTCTTGTAATCGATGAAAGAAGTAAAGAGATTTCGTTTTTTGATATATGCTTGGTTAGAAATGACTAGAGTCGATGATAAGTTGTTCTTTGCAACCCATGGAACCCTTAGCGCATCCTTTTTGTTGAGGCTCTATGATATTGTTTAGAGCACAGTGTTGGTAGATGCGCCGGGTTACACATGATGTGACCAATTTGTACAAAGTTGGAAGACAAGTAATTGGGCAGTATTTTGCTGGATCTTGGGTGTTATTTTGATCCTTCGGTATTAGATAAGTGGTTCCCTGTGATTAATAAATATTGACAAACATTCATGAACACTCCAGAACTTCTTTATCCAGAAGTTTTGAACTCCGTCAGGTCCAGGGGCTTTCCAGTTGTGAAGCTCTTTGATAGTATTCGAGACTTCTTCAGTGGAGAAGGGTTCATAAGGAATATGATTGTAATGTTGACAGTTGTTCGTCATGTCTTCAATCCATCCAGCATTGTTGTTATGAGTAGTTGGTGTTGAAAGTTGATTTCCCCAAAACTCATGAACTTCTTCTTGGGTTGGGTATGATTTATTTTCATTTTCTACAGTAGAATTACGTCTCCTATAAAACGCCTTCTCTGAATGCTCAAAAAGTGTATTGTCTGATTTCCGGTTATTACTAACTTTGTATCTCCGTAGTCTTCCTGAATAAACTGAGAGTTTGTTCAGAGACTGAATAATAATAATAATAACTGAGAGTTATTAAGTATTTTCGTTATTATTTCTAGCACATAATTGAAGTTCTCTTTGTGCTGTGCTAGCTAAGTTCATATTTGATGTGATCTCTCGTAGCTTTAATCTCAATCTTTGATGTTCTTGTAGGAACACATTACATTTGAAAATGCAATGCTCCGTGTCATCACTCGCACCACATTCTCTACAGATATTGTCGTTTGTTTTTTAATTCTGTATATATAAGATCTGAAAGAACCGTGTCTAGTCGGGAAGTGTACAAAGAAATAATTTAATCTCCTGAACCTATAGGGTGGCCGGAAAGTCCCTTTACACTAATAATAACAATGTTTCAACACCGGGCCAATGTTATTTGCCTTCCGGCGCATGCGCATCGTCAAGGGCACCTCTCTGGTCACACAGACAGACAACAATAGTTGCGATTGAAACATGATGGCGGCCACAATCGAGTATAAAATTGAACCATGTCAATTACTGTTTCTGCGCTTTCCGAGAGCATATGACAAACAAAATGTTCTGTTCACCGATGAGTGTGCGATTTCTTGAAATCGAAATGTTTATTTCTGGGCAAAGGACAACCCTCATTGGGCTGGAATTACTTCAGCTTATCTGATTGGGCCATATTTTTTTGAAGGCTCTACAACTTAACACTCTTATCTGCAGATAATCAATGAGAGGTTATTTCCACAATTGACAGCTCAGGGCACTGCTAACACGGTTTATTTTCAACAAGATGGCGCCTCACCCCATTTTGCTCTCGTTGTTCGCAAACGCCTCAATATAATCTTCCCGAAACGATGGATTGGGCGAGGTTCTCCAATTCCTTGGCCTCCAAAATGTCCAGATTTGACAACGCCAAACAATACACTGTGGGATATCATTAAAGAGGAGGTTATACAACGCAGATAGTTTCGAATGACGACTTGCTAAATGGAGTTCGCCAAGCTTTTACGTCAGTAACCCCGGACATGCAGAGATGGATGAGCATACTAACATGGCGTCGTACCAAGTTGTGTTGTGACAATGTAGGCATGCACACCGATGTTTCAGATAAATAAATAATTGATAAATAATGTACAAGCAAAATTGTGTTATTATTTTTTCCCTCTGTAGTATAACAAAAACAGTTCATTATTGTAAAGTGACTTTCCGGCCACCCTACACTTTATACCATGCATTTACATCGGGTATTAAGATTTTTGTCCATTGTATCTTTTCACATTGTTCCTCCCATTCAGATTGCCATTTATCAAGCATTTGGTTTCTAATTTCATCTCTTACCTGTGTCAGGTGACTGTTGCCACTATTATATTGCCACTCTTTCTTTTGCGAGGAGGTGAATGGGGAGCGTACCCACAATCACCTGTAGGGCAACCATAGATGTAGTCTGGTAAGCACTATTACTACTTTAAGAAGGGGCTTTATTTGAGCTCTTATAATCAATTCTTTATACCCGCAAACCTTAAGATTTCAATCCATATGGGGCACCATACAAAAGAGTCGAATGTACTATTTGCAAGTACATTCTTCTTTTACAATTACTTAGCCTGATTATATTAGGCATAATTTTTCGCAGTTCTGTGTTCTTCTGTCTGGACTACACTTAACAGGTGTTTGGTAAACTGTAGACCTGTATCAAGATGTATGCCTAGATATTTATATTTTATATCAACATAGGAATGAAGTATGAATGAGTATATTTATATTTCATATTTTGTATTAACAATAATTATATTTCAAAAGAATTCTGTTGTTGTTCTGGTGTCACACAAGGGTCTTATGGTGGTCCCTAGGATATAGGTTGTTTTTTAACTTATTCATTAAGGCTATGGGTACATAATTCGCAAATATTTTACGTGTATCCCTACTTTATCTGTCTTTACACCCCAAATTACGTGTAGTAAAATTCACACTGGTATGGATATGTAAACATTACTAGAATGTCATTCTACTTGACAATGTCATCATTAATTTTGTAACAATTAGAAATGGGGTGGAAGAAGAGTTCTAGTAGGATGAATACTATTTCTTAAATAGAAAGGGGTCTGGAGAAAAATTAGGGGATATTTCTAAAAGCTACTTGCTGCGGCAGCTCATGGTTGTGCGGTGGCAGGTCATAGGTTCGTTTAAGGAACTAGGGAGTATCAACTACTATTACCAAATGAAATAAGAGTACTTACACAGATATCCTAGGGTGTTTACATAGAAATGATCCTGGATATATTTTGTTTGAGGGCGCCTTACCAGGAGTTTCTTTTATACAATCCAATATTTTCTTAATATGTATACTCTAAAATACTTTTAAATGTGTGGTTAAAATTTTGCTAATAGGTAGTTATAAATAAACAGGACAAATAAAATTACATATTTATTAAAAACTTTTCCTGTCAAACAAAACAAACATTAGATTTTATAGGTTACATTGGCGATATTTACCTGTGACTAAAATATATCTACTTTCTATAAAATAGATATGGTGCACCAAAAAATAAGCAAATTTATTGTTTATTGACTTGATATCTGATACATTTAAAATATAGCATTTATATTATTAAAAAGAAAAAATGTTTATTTTTACTGAAACTTGAAAATAACAACTGTCAGTTACGTCACTTGTCAAATATCATTCCAAAAATATTTATGTCTCAATTAATTTTTATATGGTTAAATCACAATTTTGATTTAACAATCATTTTTATAATGATGGAAGCAAATATCTTTCTGATCCAATCAAAAGTTTACTTGTTATATTTTTATTTTTAAATACAAAAAAAATTATTTATATTTATCAAAAAAAATTACTTTAATCTTTGAATCTAAATTTTTAATTAAAATAGTCACTATACCTTAAACTTTGAAAATATTCATCTGTCACAACATTACTTCACCATCGGAAAGTTTTGACAGATCACTCATACGTCACCATACGTCACTCGACGGATGACTGGAAAATTCCACTGGTATGGTGGATATGTAGGTATTATACCCATAACAAACAGGAAAATGCTAATTTACCTCTAGTTTTCTAATCCAGGAAACTTAGGTTTAATCCATTACCATGTAACCATAACCAATATTATTATAACCAGCTATAAAGGTTTCATAACAGCTCACCGGCTTCACAAAGGACTAAATACGCCATACCATAAGTTTACAAAAGCGTATAAACCAAAAATTCACTAACTAACAGAACTGCTACACTATTAAATGATCAAACCATTAATTATCTTCACCAAAAGAACTTTAATATATCCCAAATTTAACTTGGAAATTCTTTTGTGGAACAAAAATATGCCGGTTAGAATCTAACTTTTTGACATATTTATCGGTCAAAAACTATTTTAAGACTCCCGTTCTTTGCAATACATCTAAATCTTCCCATCGATGTCGAACTAAACTTCGGGTTTTCGTTCGTCGCAGCCAATCACGACTCACGATTTTTACTTGACATTTGAATAGGCCAATGACTACTTACTGGTTCTGTCATAATTCTAGTATATTCTATGACAAATACGCAGTTTTAGCTACAAGAAGAAGGCTTGGAAAATTACCTGGATTTTCAAAACACGCATTTCTTCTAAGAATATAACAGCTTATTTAATATTGTGAAACAGTTCAGGGGCGGTTTAGAAATTTTTATTCGACTTGAATTTCTATAAAGAACTGACAAAAATATTTGGATTTACTTAGAAAAGGATTGTAAAAACTATATAAATTAATATATTTATATTTCCGCTGGTTTTATAAATGTTATAACAGCCTCCTCCGAAAAGAGAAAACTCGGATAGAATATTCAGTTTTCGATAAACTAAACAAGAAATCAACCATGATTCCTTGAGTGAGGCAAAACAATCACATCAAAAAAAAATTATTATTTTTTTAGATGATGGCAAGTGGGGATTAAATTAAACAAACAACAAACGTTAGGGATTGGGCTAGCGTACCATCGATCGCCAGACTCTTTAAAGTCGAGTAGACTAACATGTTCCATGACTCTAAAATGAACTGTAGGTGACAAGAGTTTCTGTGTCTTGGGGAAGAAATAAATCTTATGCCCTGTGTGGACCTCGCCGACATTCACAACAGTAACACAAGTGATATATATATATATATATATATATATATATATATATATATATATATATATATATATATATATATATATATATATATATATATATATATTATATAATATATCATATAATATATACCATATACCAGAGCAGACACAGCCTCATCACCTCGTTGCCTAACCGGGAGTGGTTTTCAAAAACTAAAAAAAATCATTCGAGCTCTAGGCTCAGCAGATAGGCATCTGCTTTATTTGAGCTCTAGGCTCAGCAGATAGGCATCTGCTTTAACTCCACTAAACGCCTAGCGAGTTTCAGGGAATTTTTATCGGCAACGGTTCAGCAAAAGTGAGGATTTAGAATCTCCATTCTAAATACCTCAATGAGACAGAATGTACTCATTTGTCTCAAGTCGAGATCGGTAACTTTACGTTAAACGTCTCACAGGGAATATACTCACTTCAACAACTAGACTAAATAAAAGAAGACTAAAAAAGGGTATAAAACAAGGACTAAAAACGACATACCAAAATCAAAGAAGATGTCTATTTCTTATCAAGACTAAGGAAAATAAAAAAAATTAAGGGGAACAGAGGATAGGGAATCAGGACTAAGGGGATGACATATTATCTTCATCAGATACAAAAGGTTTTAAATCTTTAACATGCCATTTACCAAGATCAGAACCGTTTAAATCAGAGAGACGATACACCACTGGTGACAACTTTTCTCGGACTGTAGCTTCAATGTACCTCGGTGCTAGTTTAGACATAAACTTGTTAGCTGCATTAGACAGGACTTTATTCCTTTTCCATACTTTATCTCCTACTTGGAATTGGACTTCTCTTCTTCGTAAGTTGTAACTTCTAGCGTTACGTTCATATCCTTTTCGAAGATTAGCTCTGACCTTTTCGAAGACTTGACTTAATCCTTTTACTTCTGAAGCATACATATCATGGTTACCAGGAATAATTTCTAGATCTTGGTTCCATTGATCTTTTTGATCAATACCATAGTAATTTCCACTCAGGGGAACTTGACGGCCATAATTAAGGAAAGCTGGGGTATATCCAGTTACTTCATGATTTGCGGTGTTAATAGCTTGTCTGATCTTTGCTAAATTCTTGTCCCAATCTACGTGGTTTTTTACATACATACGGATTGCTGTTCCAATAGTTTTATTATTCCTTTCCACAAAATTACATTGTGGTGCATACACGGGGCTAAACCATACTTTCTGAACATTATACCTACTACAGAGATTAATTAGAAGAGGGTTGTTCAGATTTGAGGCATTATCACAAATCACATACTGGGGAACACCAAACATCAGGAAGACATTATCTTCCAAAAATTCAACTATACTCTTAGCTGTAGCCTTCCTCAAAGGATGAACTAAGGTATATTTACTAAACCAATCAGCAATCACTAATAACCACGTATAACCTTTTTTAGAACGAACAAAAGGACCAATCAGATCAACGGCAACTATCTGCCAGGGGAATTGAGCTTCTCTTTGCTTACCCATTTTACCTAATGGAGCATGATTTGGTGTTTTCTGAGCACCACACACTCTACATGATCTGACAAACTTAAGCACATCACAACGCATTTTGGGCCAATAGTACCTTTCTTGAATACGGGACAAAGTTTTATAGAATCCAAAATGAGCACATGTAGGTGGCTCATGACAAGATTGCATAACTTCTAATCTTTGGGGTTTGGGTACTAAAATTTTCCATTCAACATCATTAGTCTTGAAAGAATTTGAGGATGGGGCATACTTGTAGATAAAATCATTTTCCACTTTCCATTGTGGAAAATTATCAGGGGAACGGAGATCTTCGATCTTAAATCATCGAACCAAGGGTCTATTCTATCAATATCTATTTCTAGATAATTAACATTTTGGGTATCATTGGTATGGGCTCGGGATAAAGCATCAGGGACTAAATGGGATGTTCCTTTTCTATGAATCAAATCGAAAGTATGTTGTCTTAGGCGCATAGCCCACCTGGCTAATTTGCCTGTAGGATTGGACAGTTTATTCAACCAGAGAAGTGAATGGTGGTCTGTAATGACCGAAAACTTAACTCCTTCAATATAACCTCGAAATTTCTCGATAGCGAAGATCACTGCGAGACATTCTCGCTCTGTAACTGAATAATTTCTTTCAGTTCGGGAAAGAGACCTACTAGCATTAGCTATAACTTTTTCTTCACCATCAATAGTTTGAGTCAAGACACCACCAAGACCGGTGTCAGATGCATCACATTGCACAACAAAAGGAAGTTCGAAATTGGGTTGGGCTAAGATAGGGGCAGAAATTAGGAGTTCTTTAATTTTCAAAAAAGCATTTTCAGCTTCATTTGTCCAAATTACTGGTTGTTTTTTCTTTCGATGACCTTTAAGGAGGTCATTAATAGGGGAGGCTAAACTGGAAAAATCTTTAATGAAACGACGATACCAGGAACACATACCTATTAATCTTTTAATTTCAGTAGAATTAGATGGCCTAGGATAATTAACCATAGCTAAGATTTTTTCAGGATCTGCTTTAAGGGAATTGTTACCAACTACATAACCAAGATACTTCAATTCAGATTTAAAAAAATCACACTTATCGATGTTAATGGTCAAGTTTGCTTCTTTATGTTTATCTCTTATTGTTTTCAACAATTGGATATGTTCTTCAAAAGATGGGGTACATACTATGATGTCATCTAAATAACAGAATATATAGGGTTCAAACTCAGGTCCAAAGATAGCATCAACTAATCTTTGTTGAATCTGTGCACTATTACACAAACCAAAGGGAACAGAAGTGAATTGAAAAGAACCTCTACCAGAAACATTAAAGGCTGTCTTTTTCCTAGAGTCAGGATGCAGCGGGATTTGCCAAAAAGCTTTTCTTAAGTCAATGGAACTAATGCATTTAGCTCCTCTAAGTAACGAAAGAATTCTGTCTATTTGGGGCAAAGGATATGTATCATGAACAGTGACTTCATTCAATGAACGACCATCAAAACAAAACCTATATTCACCTGACTTTTTCTTTACTAATAATACAGGACTTGACCATGGGGATTGGGCTGGTTCGATTACTCCTAATCGTAACATATCGTCTAACTCTTCATGTAGTATTTTATTCATGTACGGGGATAAAGGATATTGTCTTTTCTTAAATGGTTTTGCATCACCAGTGTCAATAACCATTTCAATTTTATTGGTTCTTCCAATATATTTAGAACTAGAAATTTCCTCAAAAGAAGCGACTGTTGAATTTACTAAATTCTTTTCGGTGGGAGAAAATGAGTCTACAGAATACAAAGTTTCCGTTTTCTCTTCCTTTTGAGAAGAATGCCATGTTCTATCTCTAAAATTCAACAACACCGAAAATGTATGCATAAAGTTACTTCCTAAAATAAAACTATGGGGAACGGAGGGTACAACAAGAAATTTTACCATTTGGGAAACACCATCCGCCTCAATTGGAAGATCAATATTACCAACTACGGATTTATGAGAACCATCTGCTAAGCAGACATGTTTACAGGGAGTAGAATTATAATTAATTCCTTGGGAATTCAAAAATTTAATTCCAGTGGCACCTACTACGGATGTAGTGCAACCACTATCTAAAAGAGCGATAAAAATTTTAGAAAAGATAGAAATACTAATGTGAGGACGTTTATCACGATCTTTTTCAAAAAGAGGGTTAAGTATGCTTCGGGATGGTTTGTCGGGCTTAACTCTAACTGGAGTGCAACTGCCGACTGGCTGCACACTACCTAGTTTTTTTTTGACACTTACAGGTGGAAGTGCTCACACCTCTCTGACCACAACGAGAACAAAATATTTCTCTGTATTTACAATCACGAGAAACATGATTGGGCTTACCACAAAAACAACAAAAAATTTTTCTAGGGCTTCTTTGTGTTTGGTAGGGAGGGGATTTCATCAAAGGAGGTGGATAAGAAGAAGACTGATTTCTGTGGGATGGATAAGAAGAAGAAGAAGACTGATTTCTGTGGGGTGGATAAGAAAAAGAAGACTGATGTCTTTCTGGTGGATAAGAAGACTGATGTCTTTCTGGTGGATAAGAAGACTGATGTCTTTCTAGTGGATAAGAAGACTGATGTTTTTCTGGTGGATAAGAAGACTGATGTGTTTCTGGTGGATAAGAAGAAGATTGATGTCTTTCATCAGTATCTACTGGAGGATTGGGTTTCTCATTTCTCTGTCTGGAATTGGTATTGGATTTCTTAAAAGGACGATCTTGCTTTTCTGGTTTGTCTCTTTTGGGGTTTTCAGGCTTGTCTTGTTTATCAAGTACCTGAAAATTCTCTTGGGGTTTCTCTGTATCTTCTAATGAGATACCAGCAAGACCTTTTGCAGTTTGAAGCAGAGGCAAAACATTTTGCTCCAAACGTTTAACAGTAGAGACTAAAATTTCTACAGTGGGAAAATCTTGAAGGGCTATGAGTGGAATATAATCCACTAAAATATTTTTTCTTAAGATTTTAACTCGTTGTGCTTCAGATGGGTACTCTTCCAAACGTCTAAAGAGATTCTCCATGATTGAGGAATAAATAGTGATCGACTCGGACTTTTTTTGTTTTCGACTTTTAATATCGTCGAAGAGATTATCATTATAATCTGGGGGTAGGAAAGCAGTTTTGAGTAAGGTTACCAACTCGTTCCAACTGTAAACTGTATTTCTAACACTTCTATACCAAATAGCAGCGTTTCCATTAAATAAGTCAAAAGCTGATCTAAACAGGACATCATGAGAAATATTTCTGGACCTAGCAGAATCTCTTATTTTTTCTAAAAATGTGGGAAGGGCTTTACTCTCACCATTAAATTTGATATTTAAATCAGAAACTCTAACAGGAGTTGAAACTTGTATAATAGGGGCTGAAACTGAGCTAATAGGGGCAACAGGGACTGAAGTTGTATCACTAGTCGATGGGATGGACATATTATCGGATGTCTCTTCCTTTTCCAAGACATCTCCTGTCAACATCAATAAATCCATTTTATAGTTTTCAATAACTTCTTTTACATTTTCACCTACATTGTTAGGGAAATTTTCTAATCTGAAATCCAGATGAGTGGACCTTGTTTTGAAACGAGCAAAGTCAGCTTTTGTTGACTGTGCATCCATCGTTTTTGCAATATTTTGCAAATCTTTGAGTATTGCCTGAATTACAGGTAACTCTTTATCAGGATCGACTACATTTTTAGTAAAATCGATGGCAGATGAGGTAGTCTCTTTACTTAACTGACCTCTCAATAACTTACGTTTTTCCTCAACGTTTTTATTTTGTACCTTAAAACCTCTTATGAACAGTTCATAAGATAACTCTTCTGTTTTCAGATCATTTACCTGGGTAGACTTCATTTTTAAAACTGGGGTGAAAGTAACACGCAAGGGAAAGACAGAAGGGAATAGTAGAAAATATGATTTTCAACAAAGGACCGTTTCTATTTATCAAACGAAAGCAAACGTCACCTGGCCAACGTGACCGGATCCCAAATCACCAGTCTTG
This sequence comes from Diabrotica virgifera virgifera, assembly GCF_917563875.1. NCBI lineage: Eukaryota > Metazoa > Arthropoda > Insecta > Coleoptera > Chrysomelidae > Diabrotica > Diabrotica virgifera. The sequence goes on along the minus strand of NC_065447.1, from coordinate 129,406,478 downwards.
TCACAGCTTCTGCTCTTGGCCTACAATCATTCAGTAAATAAAAGAGGGGTCAATGAACTATTTGTCAAAAATTCACACTCACATACTAACAGGGAACAACAGACTCAAAAATTTTAGACACAACAGGGATATCCAAACACAAACAATATTGAAACTTGCTTCTCGAATGAGCTTACACAGGAAACACCAACAATGGTTCTTGTTCCGATAATTAATGGAAGTGTTCCTAGACAACTAAGCACGCTTCCTCTATCACGAGTATTACACTTGTGATGTATTCTGGTACAAGAAGGGAAAGACAAATATTAATCGGACTGACCAACTCCTTTACTTTACGGGTAGGCTCCGACTAATTCACAGATAGGCTCCAAAAAATTTACACGTAAGCTCCAACTAACTTTTGGTATCCTTATGACACTGACAAAGCTAGATTAGTTGAGAAAAAAAAATAATGGGACTAAAAGCTCAAAGGGAAACTACCAGACTATACACATATACTCAAACGACGAACAAAAAAAATCACAAAATCAAGTTATTCTGTAAAAAATTGTCATCAATTATGAATAAATGCACAAATATAACAATAAAGTTATACTTTTTAAATAGTTTCAATATTAAAATGTTTAACACTACTTATATAGACTACCTGTCTATATTATACTCATGAATATTTAAAAAAATTTAAATAATGCTTTCACCATGGGTACTGTATCAACATCTACCATAAATACATACATAAAAATAATGTTGATACACTACAATGAGTACATATTTACACCTATTAAAAAATTTATACCACTTCGTAACGTTAAAAAAAATGTAGGGGCTCTTTCTAGGCTACCGACATAAGTTTTTGGGCTAAACTACGTTAGGATACTGATATGATAGTATAATCGATCTCAAATCTGGGGCAAAAAAATAATTTAGGTTGAAAAACAGTTGAACTAGCTAAAAAAAAAAGTAAACTGTTTGGGAACAACTTAATGATAGGACTGGGGATGAAAAGAGACAGATTTGTAGCTTGATACGTTGGGTGCTATTTGTAGCTCGACACTTTGGGCGCCATTTGTAACAATTAGAAATGGGGTGGAAGAAGAGTTCTAGTAGGATGAATACTATTTCTTAAATAGAAAGGGGTCTGGAGAAAAATTAGGGGATATTTCTAAAAGCTACTTGCTGCGGCAGCTCATGGTTGTGCGGTGGCAGGTCATAGGTTCGTTTAAGGAACTAGGGAGTATCAACTACTATTACCAAATGAAATAAGAGTACTTACACAGATATCCTAGGGTGTTTACATAGAAATGATCCTGGATATATTTTGTTTGAGGGCGCCTTACCAGGAGTTTCTTTTATACAATCCAATATTTTCTTAATATGTATACTCTAAAATACTTTTAAATGTGTGGTTAAAATTTTGCTAATAGGTAGTTATAAATAAACAGGACAAATAAAATTACATATTTATTAAAAACTTTTCCTGTCAAACAAAACAAACATTAGATTTTATAGGTTACATTGGCGATATTTACCTGTGACTAAAATATATCTACTTTCTATAAAATAGATATGGTGCAGCAAAAAATAAGCAAATTTATTGTTTATTGACTTGATATCTGACACATTTAAAATATAGCATTTATATTATTAAAAAGAAAAAATGTTTATTTTTACTGAAACTTGAAAATAACAACTGTCAGTTACGTCACTTGTCAAATATCATTCCAAAAATATTTATGTCTCAATTAATTTTTATATGGTTAAATCACAATTTTGATTTAACAATCATTTATATAATGATGGAAGCAAATATCTTTCTGATCCAATCAAAAGTTTACTTGTTATATTTTTATTTTTAAATACAAAAAAAATTATTTATATTTATCAAAAAAAATTACTTTAATCTTTGAATCTAAATTTTTAATTAAAATAGTCACTATACCTTAAACTTTGAAAATATTCATCTGTCATAACATTACTTCACCATCGGAAAGTTTTGACAGATCACTCATACGTCACCATACGTCACTCGACGGATGACTGGAAAATTCCACTGGTATGGTGGATATGTAGGTATTATACCCATAACAAACAGGAAAATGCTAATTTACCTCTAGTTTTCTAATCCAGGAAACTTAGGTTTAATCCATTACCATGTAACCATAACCAATATTATTATAACCAGCTATAAAGGTTTCATAACAGCTCACCGGCTTCACAAAGGACTAAATACGCCATACCATAAGTTTACAAAAGCGTATAAACCAAAAATTCACTAACCAACAGAACTGCTACACTATTAAATGATCAAACCATTAATTATCTTCACCAAAAGAACTTTAATATATCCCAAATTTAATTTTAACTATTTAGAATGGGAAATAAGCCACAATATTATTAAAAAATGATTTTTATTAACGTTTCGACGCCCAAATCGGGTGCCGTTGTCAAAATACAAAATACTATTGTATTTTGTATTTTGATAAACGGCACCCGATTTGGGCGTCGAAACGTTAATAAAAATCATTTTTTAATAATATTGTGGCTTATTTCCCATTCTAAATAGTTAAAATTGTAAAAATGCCACAAGAAAATAGCTTCAGAACAACATCCCAAATTTAACTTGGAAATTCTTTTGTGGAACAAAAATATGCCGGTTAGAATCTAACTTTTTGACATGTTTATCGGTCAAAAACTATTTTAAGACTCCCGTTCTTTACAATACATCTAAATCTTCCCATCGATGTCGAACTAAACTTCGGGTTTTCGTTCGTCGCAGCCAATCACGACTCACGATTTTTACTTGACATTTGAATAGGCCAATGACTGCTTACTGGTTCTGTCATAATTCTAGTATATTCTATGACAAATACGCAGTTTTAGCTACAAGAAGAAGGCTTGGAAAATTACCTGGATTTTCAAATCACGCATTTCTTCTAAGAATATAACAGCTTATTTAATATTGTGAAACAGTTCAGGGGCGGTTTAGAAATTTTTATTCGACTTGAATTTCTATAAAGAACTGACAAAAATATTTGGATTTACTTAGAAAAGGATTGTAAAAACTATATAAATTAATATATTTATATTTCCGCTGGTTTTATAAATGTTATAATTTAAAGAGATGGCTTTTGAATGTTCTTGGATAACTGTTATTTTTATAATTGCAAATTATTAATTCGTTATTATTAGTTATATATTAGTTGCAATTTTTAATTGCAACTATGTATTCAGTGATTGTAATAATTTATTTGTACAACAAAAACTAATACTCAATCGAGAAAAGAGGAAAAGTGTTAAAGTGATTTTTTAATAATATATTGTTATGGAACGCTTACAATTTTGAACATCTTTAACAACAAAATACTTGGATCACAGAATATATTATCCTGATGTATTCTCTGCTTGGATCTTCCACAAATAATACACAATAAATAACTTTTTATTAAGTTCACGTCTTAAATCAATTATTTATCAAATACACTATATATCAATAATATTTAATCAATATTTCAAAATATTCCCGATGCAATGTCAAATATTTAAAATTGTCACTGATTGTCAGTGTCTGACTGACAATATATGCTGACAATATTATATTCGGCTGAGTGCGTTGTAAGACAAAGATAGATTTGGAAAATATTACCACGGCATTGTGTTCATTTTTTTCGAATCCTGAAAAAACCAATAAATATTTTTGAAAAATTTAAACGCAGAATGAAAGACTAAATTATTACCGAGGGCCGAAAGTCCCTTAGAATAAATAAAAAGTTTAGTTTGAATGAGATATTTGAAATTAAAAATCACACTAAATTTTCTCTTAGTTTTTCACCCCTGTAACTTATTAAAATAAACATTATAGAAGTTCTCAGGGACTTTCGGCCCTCGCTAATAACGTAATTAATCTTTCATTCTGCGTTTAAATTTTTCAAAAATACTTATTAGTTTTCTCAGGATTCGAAAAAAACGAATCCCCATTTGAATAGCATTGCAGCCGAAAATACGTACCGATCCTCTTAACGATATTAGTAAAGTTATCAAAAACTCACACTTTCTACTATGTGCTGATGATCTTAAGTTATTTATTTATTTTATTTATTTATTGATTAACGGGATAAACCCAATACATACAAAATACAATAAAGCAGAGCTTTCGTCATAATAATGAAAATATAAAAATTAGATACACGTAAAACTACAACTATAAAACACAAACATAAAAAATAAAAAAGAATATAAATTATTTTCAAATGATGAAAACACCTAATTCAATTAGGTACAACAGTTAAATCTACTTAATTTTTTTTTTCAAATTCAAAATTCTAGACGCCCGAGTTCTTGTTTAATAGAGGAAATTGAAGAACCAAACATATCTATTAGATGACTAAACTTGTTTCCATACAGGGTCAATCTACTAATTGGTGCATATTGACCATAATTTGTAGTATGCCGTTGTTCCTTGAATATTTGTGGATTTCGTGTCAACCTAGCAGGTATATTAAAGCACACAAGACTTATCAGTTCTTCGGAATTAATAACACCAGAGATAATTTTGCGAAGATAACAAATATCCAACATATTTCGTTGTATACATGATAAATCGGATAGAGATCTCTTGCAAGATGATGTAAATAATATACAGGGTGTTAGGTAATGAATGGGCCATAGCTTAACCTTAGATTTCTGAGCTTAATATAGGTCGATTTAAGTTAATTTACCTTAGTACGAAAGTTGATAATAACCGAAATACAGGGTGTCAAAGGTAAACGTATTCGTATTATTTTTTGAATAATTCCTGGCAGGCATGGGATAACAATGCGAAATTTGGTAAATGGGGGTTTTTTTTGGGACGAGAAATCTAAATTCGCCACCAAAATTGATGTACTACCTAGAGGGCGCCACATACGTCTTTCAGCGCTCATTAATACGTTTATTCCCCTATTATTTCTACTTAAAAAGGGTATACTACATTCATTTCAATAAACTCAACGGTTTTCGAGATAAACACATTTTAAATTTGCGATTCAAATTCCATCTTTTTGCATTTCATTGTAGTTACTAAAATCCATTTGACATATCCTTTTCATTTTGGCAGCAAGTGTAGGTACTCTACTAATGTGTGTTAAACAAACGTTTCTGGCTACTACCAGTGGCGTACGACGAGAGCAAGTGAATTATTGACCCTTCCCAAATTCTACGCCACTGGCGGAATTGCTATTTTAGTGCAATTTTAGGATTATCCAATACTTTCTATGGAAATAATATACTTTTCATTCGTAACGATAGTCATTAGTTTTCGAAATATTTGAAATTAACACGTTTAGCCCCGGCATACATTTTATTTTTATGAGACTCCAAATATACAGGGTGCGCCAAACCTCTGGTTTTCTTTGATTACGGCTAAACTATGAGATATATAAAAAAATGTTTATAACAAAACTAATGTGTATCAAAGACGTCTATAATTTAAAATTATTTCGATTATACAGGGTGAGTCAGAACGACGGTATGCACCAAAGTTGTATTTTTTTTAATGGAACACCCTGTATATTAAATCATTTTTAAATATATTATTTAAAATATGAAAAATTGTATAAGGTCTTATAGGCTTAAAGTTAATAATTTTCGAAATATTTACATTTTTATTGAGAAAAATGGTAATATTTATAGGGTTGTGGATTATGTTTCCAAGGTAATAAAAATTTAAGTGATAGGTCAAAGTTTTTATAATATAGTGTTATTTTTAAATAATTTAATATCTTTTACTTTTAGCCATAAAATATACAGTGTGATCACTATTTGCAAATACAAAACTTTCTTTTTTTTTTAAATGGGACACCCTGTATATTAGTTTTGCATTTTGTAGTAAATATTACATTTCTTTTGGTATAAGGTTGTATGTACCTAGCATGTTTCGTTTTGTAGATATTTTATAAAAACTATAGATAGTACGTTTTTGAGGATTTTTTATTTAAATATTTTTTTGCAAAAAAAAATAATTATAATCTGGTTTTAGAAACACACACTAAAATATAAAATATGAAAATAAAAACGTAATTAAAGATTAAAATAAATAGTATGCTAGTATTTTTTGTACAATTCAATTGAATTCAATAACTTTAAATTATTTTACAAAAAATATTTTACCATACTAATGAATGCATCAATTAGTTACTAACTTAAATAAACAACCAAATTTTAAATCTACCCTAGTAATTTTTCTACCGCAGCAACTTTCCTGTACCAAATTAATTGTTGTTATAATGTATTTACGAGTAAGATCAGGAAATAACTTTTTAATTTACCTTTATCTTGAGAACGTATAAAGTATGCTTTGAAACATATGAACGTTATGGAAGTATATTAAGAAGTAAATAGTATATATGTACCTATAGGCTATTGATTATGTACTATAGAAAGGAACTACAACGTTAACGGGGTTTTATTATTTCATATGGTCAATTAATCTCTATATATGAAAAAACCGCGGAGTGCTACCATTTAAGGGGGTGCGTTTTTGAGAAATGGGTGAATTAGTCCCTAGGCACAGGGCGAATTAGGGTGAGTTCTATGTACTTTTGGTACAAACACGTCTACTGGAAAATTGTTCCTGGTTAAATTTCCTATCTAAATATAACTTTTTAAAGTCAAAGATACTTTTTTTTACAAAAATATATTCAAAAGAAAAAGCACAAAGAAACCCAAAAGAAAGAAATTTTGTTTTTGTCCCATAACTTTTGTCCACGGGGATATAGGTATAGACATTGCTTCACAGAAAAAGAACTTACATATTTGTTCTTTAAAATGATGTTTGGTAGAGGTCATTAGGATTTACAGTTTTCGAAATATGATTCTTCAAAATTCGCCACTCACAGCAATTTTGGGCAATTTTCCTTGTTATTTCGCAGTTATTGTTCTGTAACTTTTTTCTACGTAACTTTTGGCATATTTTTTTTTCTGGATAGAGTTTATTTTTGTAGTAATTAGTACATAATAATAAACCCAAGTTCTCACTGAAGTTGTTAGTCACATATGCAATGGTACATGTAAGAGGAATAGAAATCAATTACCTTTAAAATGTTCTTCTGTATAATGTTGTACGACTTCTTTTAAAGAGGTTATCTTTTTCAAGACTTTATACTTTTAGCGAGTTTTTATATTTTTTACAATTTTTTTACATTTCCCATTATAACTTTTTTTTACATTTAGGTATATATTATATAATAAAAAAGAAAGCTTATTCTGTTTACTTTAAAATGGTGTATTATAAAAAATTTTAGGATTATTTTTGAATAAGATACGCTTTTTCAAAATGTAATAAGTACTTGCAACGTTTTTTGATTTTAGGATTATTTTTTAAATTCCTCATTATAACTTTTTTATGTGAGTGTGTGTTATGATTGAATCTTATTTTTTATAGATATTACTTTGGATCCACTTGACTCGGCCGGGCAAACTTCAAAATATGGATTAATTCCAATATTTACTGTTAAAGCTCCTGCACCACAAGCTTTGCTTGACAAAAATAGCATGTGAATGTACCAAAGGATGTACAAAAATCTGCGGTTGTAGGAAGATAGGAATTAGTTGTTCAATATTCTACAAAGGGTGCATGTGCATGGGTACTCATTGTGGGAACTCTAAGATAACTGAGGTGTCAGAAGAAGATATTGAAGCTAGTGCTAACGAAGAGATGGACTTTGATTTTGAAAATTTTTTAAATGTCAACGTTTAAATAATTTTAACTAAAGTGATGTTTTCTAAGACTAATGTTTATGTAATTTTTGTAAAAGAATTAATTTTAAATAATTTAGGTAAAAAAATATCAAAGAATTACTCGGTTTCCATTACATATTTAAATATAGATGATACACCATTTTAAAGAACAGAAAGTAAGCCCTCTTTATTGAGCAATATACAGTATATTCATGTACAAGAAAAAAAGTTATGAGAAATTTCAAAAATAATCGTAAAAAATAATATTTTTTTTATATTAGGTATTATATAATATATATATAATATATATTATATATTATATAATATGTAATATATTATATATTATATAATAATATTATTTTATTTTTATATTATGTTATAAAAAATCGTTAAAAGTATAAAACCTTGAAAAACCATAATCTCTTTAAAAAAAGTCATACAACGTTATATAGTAGACTATTTTAAAGGTAATTGATTTCTATTCCTATTACATGTACCATTGCATATACCTAAAGTTACGTAGAAAAAAGTTACAGAAAAATATTTGCGAAATAACTAGGAAAATTGCCCAAAATTGCTGTGAGTGGCGAACTTTGAAAAATCATATTTCGAAAACTATAAATCCTAATTACCTCTACTAAACCACATTTTAAAGAAGAAATATGTAGGTTTTTTTTCTGTAAAGCAATGTCTATACCTTTATCCTCGTGGACAAAAGTTATAGGACAAAAAACAAAATTTCTTTCTTTTGGGTTTCTTTGTGCTTTTTCTTTTGAATATATTTTTGTAAAAAAAAGTATGATTGACTTTAAAAAGTGATATTTAGATAGGAAATTAAAGCAGGAACAATTTTTATTTAGATATGTTTGTACCAAAAGTGCATAGAACTCACCCTAATGTAACCTGTGCCCAGGGACTAATTCACCTATTTCTCAAAAACGCACCCCTTTAAATGGTAGCACTCCGCGGTTTTTTCATATACACATGTCCGTTGACCATATGAAATAATAAAACTCCGTTAACGTTGTAGTTCCTTTTACCTATCTTATTTTGAATATAATCAATAGCCTACTACTCGTGTCACAAAAGCTGGTAATCATTTCTAATGGTTTCGCCCAAAACAAATGTCATATCCTCCAATTGTTCGGTTGAAAAATTAAAATTTAAAATATAAAAAATTGTTAGAAAAATTTCAACTACAAAAGTATTACCAGCTTTTGTGATACCAGTAAATACTATTTATATTAATAAATAATTTGGCTGATACATTTAACATTCATTTGTTTCAAAGCATACTTTATAATTGTTATGTTCTCAAGATGTACCAATTAATATGGCACAGGAAAGTTGCTGTGGTAGAAAAATGACTAAGGTAGATTTAAAATTTGGTTATTTTTAGTAACTAATTTGTGCATTCATTAGTATGGTAAAATATTTTTTGTAAAATAATTTAAAGTTATTGAATTCAATTGAATTGTACAAAAAATACTAGCATACTATTTATTTTAATCTTTAATTACGTTTTTATTTTCATATTTTATATTTTAGTGTGTGTTTCTAAAACCAGATTATAATTATTTTTTTTTGCAAAAAAATATTTAAATAAAAAATCCTCAAAAACGTACTATCTATAGTTTTTATAAAATATCTACAAAACGAAACATGCTAGGTACATACAACCTTATACCAAAAGAAATGTTGTAATATTTACTACAAAATGCAAAACTAATATACAGGGTGTCCCATTTAAAAAAAATGAGAATATTTTGTATTTGCAAATAGTGATCACACTGTATATTTTATGGCTAAAAGTAAAAGATATTAAATTATTTAAAAATAACACTATATTATAAAAACTTTGACCTATCACTTAAATTTTTATTACCTTGGAAACATAATCCACAACCCTATAAATATTACCATTTTTCTCAATAAAAATGTAAATATTTCGAAAATTATTAACTTTAGGCCTATAAGACCTTATACAAATTTTTCATATTTTTAAATAATATATTTAAAAATGATTTAATATACAGGGTGTTCCATTAAAAAAATACAACTCTGGTTCATACCGTCGTTCTGACTCACCCTGTATAATCGAAAATAATTTTAAATTATAGACGTCTTTGATACACATTAGTTTTGTTATAAACATTTTTTTGTATATCTCATAGTTTAGCTGTAATCAAAGAAAACCAGAGGTTGGGCGCACCCTGTATATGGCACCCACACACTAGACCTGTACTAGCTGGTACAGGGTTCTAGAATTCTGGAATGGGTTTCATAAACAAATGGAAGATGTAAAATAAGCCAAGTGGCTGCAGTACGACCGGTTCACAACAGACGGCTTCCAGAAAAAAAATGTATGTAAGTACATACATACGTACTACTTATTTTACATACTTTTTTGTGTTGGCATTGAGTGCTAATAATACAAGTATTGGTTGCTGCTGCTAGATTACATAATATTCTGCTGCCATTGTTATTCGTATTTTGTTGGATTGTTTCTTTTCCTGAGATTTCTCTGTTTGTGTCTTCTTTCCCTATCTTTGCGTTGAAGTCTCCTAACAGGATTAGTATGTCGTTCTTTGGTATTTCTTCGTACAAATCTTCAAGTTTCTCATAGGATTCATTCTTCTCTTCTTCGGGAACATTCTCTGTAGAGGCATATAATTGTATTAACAAATCGTCGGTGATGTGACTACCTCCCATCTGATTTTTCATGAATTTTGTAATAGAGACTTCAAACTTTTTTTAGGGTCACCTCCTGTTTCCATATGCTATTTTTTGACTTGTTTTGTAGTAGATTCAACCTTTTATTTACTAAAAAACTTAAATATGAAAACTGGAAATTACCCTAAAAAAAGTTTGAATTCTCTCTTACAAAATTCATGGAAAAGAAGATAGAAGGTATTGTCACATCACCGACGAAATGTTAAATTTGCTTGTTTATTTTTCATTCTTATATATGATATTCTTCCATCAACTGCATTAAAGTTAATAAACTTGTCTCTTAATCTATTAGGTACTAACTAGAAAGACGGTTCCATTATGACCCTGTTTGTTTTCTCCTCCATAGTACATTGTGTAGTTTCTTCTAGCATTCATCCCTTCTCCTGCCCACCTTATTTCTTGTAGCGTTAGTATTCATATCTTGTATTTTGTCATTTCTTTTGTCAACTCTTCCATTTTTCTGGCCTTAGAAGTGTTTTGATATTCCACCTTCCTATTCTTATTTTTCTGTTTTTGTTTTTTATTTTATTTTTGTTTTTGCCTCTTTTCTTACATACCATTTTAATGTCCGTATTCATTGCTAGCTCCTTTATACTGACGCCGTCGTTTGTTATTATTTTCTATTAATTATTTGACTCCATTTTTATCAATTTGTCGCGTGGATCTATGTTATCAGATAAGGGAGATCTGTCGTTTATTGTCCTAGCGTTACCCTTCTTCTCGTCAGATTTCTTCCAGTAATTTACATCCATGCCTTCTAGTTGCTCTAGTGAGTACAATTCACAATTTATCCATAATTTGTTGTGTTTTAATGTGGGTGTGTGTTCTTCCTGGCGTACCATTTTCATGTGCTGGAGAAGGTGCTTCCTTTCTTGTAGTATTTTTTTTTCGTGAAGTCCTCGTTAATATATATTTTAGTTCATTTTAGGTTTTTGACAGCCTTCAGAATTTCCATTTTCATAGCTTCCTTTTTCATTTCTAATATGATGGGTCTGGGTACATTTTGGGTATCACCTTGTCTGCCTATTCTTCTGATCTCTACCAGTTCTTCATCTAGGTTTGTTTGTACGTCGATTTTTCCATTATCCACTTTAAGTTTGGTTTCCTCTGACCCCCCCCTGTATTACCATGTTTTTCTACTACCTAGCTTGTTTTTCCAGTAGTTCGATTCTAACTTCTTGTTCCGTGATTTTAGCTCTCATTGCTTTGTTATCTTGCACCTTCTATTAGTATTGCTAAGTCGTCTGCATACGCAATTGCTGACCTCTGCCGTAATCTATTTCTAATACTCCATTATACAAGACGTTCCACAACGTTGAACCTAATACAGCAGCGAGACTCCGTGCAATATAGTACTCTACATGTAGAAAAGTTTTTATCGCTTTGGCAAAGAAAAGACGTAGGTAGAAGAGTACTGCCCTGTAACTTTTCAGCATAGGATTTGTGTTCCCACTGAGTAGAAGCTATGGTGGAATAACCACGTAACAACGAGTAAGGAGCTTGCGAGATCTCCTCACCACCGCAGCCGCAACATCACTCGTCAACAAGCCTGCTTCTAAAATATGGAAGAGTGGAGCGACTTTCTTTAGATACTTGATACTTATTTTCTTACCTAAATGCCATGTGGTCGTGTGCATACCATTTGTCTTAAATCCCTTAAATTTTTGCATTTTATAAAATTACAGATCAAAAACTACTGATGCAGCCAATTTTTTTTTTTTTTTTTGTAAAAAATAAGATATTATTTTTACATTTAATAATAACTGAATTTTTTAGAACTGCATTAACAATATTGTGATTCAAATTTTCAATTTAAATGTGTACAAATCTACAAATAATAATAAATATAATAATTAAAACTAAAGGTTCCAAACCAAGGCCAGAAAACAAACCAAAAGAACCCCCTCTTATAAAATATTAATAAAAATTAAAAGTCAGTCACTGGTAGAGAAGTTCCAAAAAATTCTAAGGTGTTTCGATGAAAAAACAATTCCCGATCTCGTTATTATGGTAGAAATGCTTTTTAGCCCATACACTAAACAGTTGTCTTTTACAATTTGAAAATTCGAAATTATAAAGTATTATTTTGGATTTTTAAATTTTAAAAATCAAGTATAAACACTTACTAAAATTAAAACTGTGAGCACTGCGGTGCAGTTTCTGACTGTAGAGACGATGAGAGCAAATAATTAATTTAGTTCTTGCTAATTGAAACCTGCACTTATTAGATCGTACGTCGATGTAAATAATATAAAATTATAGAGATAGACGAAATAGGCGAAATGAAAATTTCAAAACTTGGTAAAAATTATCTTTTAATACTTTTTTGAACAGGACAATTATTCATTGAAATAATTTCGAAAATGTTTTAAACAGTTTAACTTAAAAAGTCTTTATAAAGTTGAAATTTTTGATCGAATGTTTTTTGAAATTTTTTTTAAAAAGTTTCGTGGATGATTTTCTTGGCAGGAATTTATTATAACAAATAGTTACGTGCCGGTTTTTCGTTGTGTTGTAACAAAATCATTTTTAATTTCAAGTTATAAAATTTCATTTATATGCAATAAAAAAATAAATACTTTTAATATTGAAGTTTTTATACCTTTATAAGTTTTTGTAACAATTTAATATATTAAAAATAAAGATTTTATTGTGAAAAACAGTTTGCAAATCAATCGCATCAAAATTTTATTTGATCTGGATGCAAAGTTAAATTGCTCCGTTCGTATTCCTTTCCTACTTTCCTAGTTTACGCTGTCGCGCCATTGGCTATGATTTGAGTTTATGCAGTCGTCTTCTACACGAGTATTTTGAAGTGACAAATAAACGTGACCATTTGTCAGTGTAGGTATTTGTTTTGGACCAAGTTCATACTCAAAGGCTTTATGGGTATTATAGTCAACCTTGTCTAAAATTAGTTCGATTAAAATGAGATCCCAATGTTTAACTGGAATCTCCATATTACTAAGAGATTGCATAGTTTGTTTTATACTAGTGAGAAAATTTCTGAGCGCTTGTGGTGAGCATTTAACCAGAGATGGAATCTTCAATAATCGTTTAATTAGATTACTTACGATGCGTGCTTTATTATCATACCGTTCCTTTAACGTACTAAGAGCAATGGGGAAGTTTGTGTCAATGAATTCTAAACTTTTAATTAATTCCAGAGGTTCACCAATAACATAACTTTTTAAATATATCAATCTTTGCAAATCATTCAGTTCTGGATTTTCAATGACTAGAGTACTGAAGAGTTAAATGAATGATTGAAACTCGGAGAACTCTCCTGTGAAAATTTTTATTGAAATATCGCATAATCTGATTGAATGAGATTTCGGAAAATTGAGAGAATTGAGAGAACTTACCTTTGATGGATTGATTTTGCTCTGTATTCCTGCCAGAGTATTAAAATATTTTAATTCAACCTCCTCCCTATCTTTTGATTCATCGGTAGTCGATAAGCATTCGATCTGATATTGAATGGTTTCGTATTGTTCAAAATATTGCTTAAGCTGGGCTTCCCTATTCTCAAAATGAAAAATATCAAGGTCTACCTCTTTGTTCAGAGTAAACCAATTGGCAACCCTCGTAAGATTACCTATCACTACCTTTCTCTCATTTTTCAGAGTGTCCAAAGCCATAATGAGATTGTATTAAGATGAAAGATGAAGTAGTTTACAATCCTAATAGCAAAATTAATAATATTGAAAATATTAAAAATATTACTAAAAGATTTTTAAATTGAAAACTTATTGGTACATTTCCCTTGTGAAAGGCTTCTACAATTTGCAAGCCAAATGGATGCTGCAGTGAAGACAAAGGGAAGGAATTCTACACTATGCAATTCACATCCCCCGTCTGCAGCTTGGTAAAGTTCCAACGGAAAATGCACCTGGTTACTCTACGGAGTAATACGACTATAAAATAAAAATGGTATACATTTTTATTTTATGAGATTGTATTATTTTAAAATACTTAATCAATGAACAAATTAAAAATCAACACTAAAAAAGGATATTAATTATTAATTTCAAATGTTAACCTGACTTTTCAATCAAAACAAAATTTGAACACTTTAACGTCACACTTTTAACTAACTTTAGACTGGTGTCTTCTATCTCGGTGTAGCAGGGAGGGAGAGAGATGCGGGAGATACGCCGCTTACGGTAGTAGAAGCGAAACAAAAAATGCCTCGCTGACAACTGTTCCGTGAGTAGTTCTGGATGCAAACTAACACAGCTAATGCTGTCAGAAGGAGAAGCAACATGGTAGGCTCTGCCTGTTTGGTGTTTTCGATAAAATTTTTCTTTTCTTGAGAATTAAAATTAAAATTTTTCTTTTTCACCTTCCACAAAAGATCTAGCGATAAATAACCATAAAGGAATCCAGCGATGAAGGACCATAGGGGTGAAAATTAACGGGGGATGTGCCACTAATTTCCTCCTAGAGCGTCAAACCCTCGTGACGACCTGTCGAATTTGAGTATGTATAAGTATTGTACATACTTACAGTTTACAGGATTTTGCGGTGTGTAGGTGACTGGTTCAGTTTCCTATTTTTTATGGAGGTGAAATTATACACTGCTCTGAATTTTATTTTAAAGTACTGATTTATTATTTTTAAAACATGAAAACTATGAAACACACTTATAAACTTGATAAAACTACTTTGCTCTTATAGTATTTAAATGAGAGAGAATGAAAAATTACCTTTTACGGCGAGAACATAACTTACAAAACGGTGGAAATGCTGAGAGTGAGAGAGTGGCGTTACTTGCTTCCAACTTTTTGGAGAGGTCGGAAGTGGAAGTGATTTTTCGGAAGTAAGTGGAAATGCGATTTTTTGAGGAACCGGAAGTTTTGGAAGTGTGTCCTTTGACAACATAAATATTTAGACATTTATAATTCTATGGTTGGTTTTCCAACAACTGTCGGGCATTGAATCATTGCTTCAAAAAGAGAGAAAAAATTTATATGTAGGTAGATAAAGCAAGAGCAAAGAAGCTAATTCAACAAACACTTATGCTAATATACTGGTGATTCTATAGTGCTATTAACCTAGAACCATTACCTAAACATAAAACAGCTATTGATATATAACATTTCTTACATAGTGATGCAAAAGCTAACCCTAACAAAATTTATATTAATATAAAAACATAGCACTACAAAATATTTAAGGTGATCTTTACATCATATTTAAAAAGAATGCTCTTCTGGCAATGGACACAATTTAGTGATAGGACGAGTGAAAATTCCATCCCTGGTTTTAATTTTAATAATTCGGACCTTGTCATTTTTGCCATGGAAGACCTCTAACACTCTAGCAAGCGGCCAGTATAAAGGTGGTGTATTATCTTCCTTCAAAAGGACAAGATCATCCACCTGAACGTTCTTATTTGATACGAGCTATTTGGAACGGTTTTGTAACTATTCAAATAATATGTACTCCATCTTCGCCAGAAGACTTGTCGGATTTTTGTACAATTTTCCCAGAGGTTTAATCTAGATGATGGTATTTCACTTATATCGACCTCCGGAAAAGAAGTGAAGGGTTTGCCTATCAAAAAATGACCAGGTGTAAGGGCTGACAGATCTCCAGGCTGATTGGACATGGCACAGAGGGGACGAGAATTGAGTACAGCCTCTATTTGGGTTAATACCGTGGAGAATTCTTCAAAAGTGAGCGTTAGGTTGTCAATGAACCTGTGGAGATAACACTTTGCACTTTCCCAGATTCCGCCATGGTGAGAAGCGTGAGGAGAAATAAATTTCCAAGTGATCTCTGAAGAGGCCTAAAAATCCTTTATTGAAGATTGTGTATCATTATCCTTTAAAAATTGTACTCCTTCAACTGATTTTTGAGCCAAGAAAGTTGGTGGTGTTACCAGAAAATATGACAGAGGGATTGCCACGTCTACTGATGAAACGTTTGAGGGTGAGGAGAAAAGACTCTGTACTGAGACTTGGGACAAGTTCAAGGTGACAGGCTCTAGTGACCATGCAGATAAACACAACGATATAACATTTGGTTGTGGGGGCCTTACGAAGTTTGGAGGTTTTGAGATTGTATGGTCCACCTAGGTCTGTCACTACATTTGTGAATGGTTGAGAACACACTAGACGCTCTTACACACTAGAAGCACGTTTTACAGTTATGGATGATTCTCTTCATCTCAAGCAGAGCATCAAGTGGCCAATATTTCAACCTGAAGTTGGAGAGTGTACGTTGTGGACCAGCATGACATAATCTAATATGCTCTCTTTTTAACATGAGTTTCACTAGAAAGTCTTTTGTGGGCAAGAGGAGAGGGTACTTTTGGTCAAATGGTACGGAGGCATACTTTAACCTACCACCAACTCTTAACAATCCATGTTCGTCCAAAAAGGGGTTCATGGACAACAGAGATCTTGTTGGAATTGGAGTTTTAGCCTTGAGAAGAGAAATTTCTTGAGAAATGAATTGGCTTGAATTTTAACAATCATGAGTTCACCTGACTTAAGTTCAGTCACTGAAAGGTTACTGGAGAATTTTTCTGATGGGTTTCTAGCATTATGAGCGAATCGTAAACAATAGGCAATTACTCGTTGTAGGGTTGTGAATGAAGAGAATCGTTGAATAAGCTTGTCTAGAAATGAGGGAGAGGCTTGAGTATGATGGACAATCTGAGATTTTCTCTCTTCTGGAACATGAGTAATTTTGTTTCTCAAGTTGAGGAGAGAAAGATCTAAATTAATTTCAGAGTGGAGTTTGGGAGTTCAGACGGTGATATACCTCGAGACAAGATGTCTGCAGGATTTTCCTTGGATTTAACATATCTCCAAGTAAATTCTGAGTTTTGTTGTATAGTTGCCACTCTATTGGCAACAAAGGGAGTCCAACGGGACGGAGATGATCTGAGCCAAGCAAGAACAATCTCTGAATCACTCCATAAATTTATGGAATCAATATGAGGAATTCCAATTTTAAGAGTGGTAACAATTCGTTCAGTAAGTTTTGAGCATCTAACAGCACCCATAAGTTCGAGTCTGGGAAGGCTAACAGTTTTGAGTGGTGACACCCTACTTTTGGAGGCTATAAGAGCCCGAGGAGGTGTTGGGGTCATAAATAACACGAAGGTATGTTACATAAAATAAATGATCGAGAGATGTTACTGAATAAATAAAATGAATATCAATATATTCCACAATATATAATACAAAATTCAGTCAATCTCTCCATCTCATCTCAGGGGTTTATTATGTGTTAGTAGAAGGTGACCCGGTTATTTCTGAGTATTAAAACAACCTATAACTACAAATATTTATTGAACATAAAAGGAAAAACAGAAACTGAAGCAAAATATTAGAAAAATTAAGTGACTATTGAACTATTCAGACTATTAAATATAAAACACTGTAAGACTTAAACACCCTAACTTATTACATACAATACAACCTGATGAATGAAATGTACCCACGTTCAGCAAGAATCAGATATATACCGTAACCATACTATATTAATATTACTAGTACCAAATATAAAGTGAATAATTTATACCATGGAGTGTCAAATGCCTACTTCTGTAAGTCTACCTGTGATATTATATACCCTGTAATTACTCTGTTATAGCTATATCCAGGTGTACAATGAGGGTAGAGGAAGGACTTAGATTTGGACAAAAAAATGGTAGGTATAGACACACTATAGGATGTAAATATTGGAACGAAACTCATAAATATTGGCGATATCACTTTAAAGTATTCTACTTTAAAATGTATAATATACGTCTGAATTGCCAATATAAATGAGTCAGATTAAATAAATTATTAGAAGAATTTTTTTACTTAGCAACAACATTTTTGTTTATTTTAGTAGTATTTTGACAACGAAACCCAATGTGGGCTTCGAAACGTTAATAAAATCATTTTGTTTTTTTTGGTAAAATTGTGGCTTATTTCCCATTAAAAATGCCACAAGGAAATAGCTTCTGTTGCTACTGAAAAATGGTTATGTTGCTACTGTTACCGACTTATCTATGTTCTTGCTGACGGTCTCGTGGTGGGTGTTAGTGTGGTGGTGACTCTGGTTACTAGTCAACTATTTTCAATGGGAAATAAGCCACAAGTTTACCAAAAAAAAATATGTTATTAACGTTTCGAAGCCCAAATCGGGTTTCGTTGTCAAAATACAAAATACTATAATTCAGTAGTATTTTGTATTTTGACAACGAAACCCGATTTGGGCTTCGAAACGTTAATACAATCTTTTTTTTTTTTGGTAAACTTGTGGCTTATTTCCCATTGAAAATAGTTGATTGTAAAAATGCCACAAGGAAATAGCTTCAGAACAATACTGGTTACTAGCTACTAGGTACTAGAAGTGTTGGACAGCCACTAGTCCCCAAGGTGTGTCCTCAAGAAGTTGGCCTACCAAGGAGAGAAAATACACTGTCAGTAGGGACTATATGGGGCAGTAGAAATACTAGAGGCTATAAGCTTAGTAATAGCTTAAAAGATATTTACCTGTGATGGTATGTGGCCAACGGATAGGGGTTGTTACCAGGACCTTCCCTTAGCCTCGAGCGATGAAAGACAGCCTAGGAAAGACACAGGGCATTAGTCCAAGCATACCACAACGACCAAAACTATTGATTATAGTATAAACTTCTAAAATACTCACTTGTCCCAAGCTAAGGTTATGTCACAGTCAGTAATTAAAATTTTTCATCAGCTTACAAAATATTACAAGCTTTAAGTCCGTCACTGGCACAAGCCTTTCAAATAACGGTGAGTTTTCATAAACTCAGCTGAATTATTGCTGATGAGTCGGATTTGCAAAGTTCTCCACTTTACAATGGCCGATGTCGTCAAGCCCCAATCAAAGAGACCGGATATCAACCGCCTTTTCTTAATGTCATTCGAGTCCATCGCTCAAAACGAACATCTGAGCACGGAACCACGGTTGATTTAGTTACGTGACAAGAACCTATGCACAACCTGTGAACGAGAGAAAGACGCCTATTTCTAGAATCTCAAACCATTACTAAACAAATCAACAGAACAGAGCTTTTTTGCGAACGAACCAACTGTTTTAAAGAAACTACCATAGGGGTAACAAGGGGGGTTTAAAATATTTAAATATCTTTCAGTTTAACATGCCTGAATGAATTGTGAAGGTTTAAAAAAAACCGTAACAGGTACACACATGCAGCATATGCATGAATACTAGCATCTGAGAAGGCATGGATTTCAATTTTTCGAGTATTCTTATTTTTAAATAGACATCTAGGTATTTTTAGAGACTGCAAGCATGACAGACTATGAATGAGTTTGAGCCATTCTTTCAAAATGTCTGAGTAAAGATAGTCATCCCAACCAATTTTTGAAACCCAAATTTTTCTCATTAACAATTTTGCAACAACTACCACTGGAGCAATGAGACCTTCAGGGTCAAAAATTTGTGCAATTGGTGAGAGTACTTCTCTTTTGGTATATGTGGTTTTGATGAGAGATTCTGGTGAGAGTTGAGGTAGAGAAATTGAGAATTCATCCGAGTTGGCATTCCAATAGAGGCCTAATACCTTACTTTTACCATTTTCAGGAGCTATGACATAGTTTGAGTCATGAGAACGGGAAGAGACATTCTCTAAGAAACTTTGAGAATTAGAACACCATTTGTGGGCTGATATACCTACCTTGTTCAATATTTCTGTTATTTCATGGTAAGCCCTTGAGAGAGTTGTTGGGTCATCAGCGCCATACGACATGTCGTCCACGTAACATGCATGGAGGAGAGCATCACTTGCTAGAGGATACGAAGCCTTATAAGTACGAGCTAATTCTACTAAACACCTACAACTGAGAAAATTACCACAATTAGTACCATATGTCACGGTATTTAACTTAATGCATTGCAAATCCTCTTGGGGGTAGTTTCGCCAAAGAATGTTTAGTAAATATCTTTGCGCGTGATTAATGAGGATTTGCCTGTACATATGTCTTAAATGAGAGGTAAAAACATACAAAAACGTTCTAAAATTTATCAGAGTATCAATCAGTTCCGGTTGAGTTTTATACCCTTTTAACATTATATCATTTAGTGAGACAACTGAGCTGGTTTTCATAGAGCAGTCAAACACAACACGTAGTTTATTTGTGAGCTTTTCCTCACGAATAATGCAATGGTGTGGAATAAAGTATTTATTATCAGACGATGGGTTTGTAAGAGTGAGGGGTACGATAGTTGCATGGCCAAGAGAGAGATATTATTGTATAAAATCCTTATACTGATTGTAAACCAGACCATTTTTTATGAGTTTCTTTTCAAGATTATAGAACCTATCTCGGCAGAATAAAAGGAATTGCCCAATCTCTTAGGATCTGTAGAAGATCGAAATGGCAGATTTACTTGGAACCTACCTTCAGGCAATAATTGTGTGGTGGTTTGAAAGATGTGTTCAGCAAGTTCATCATCCTGAGTGAGCATAGGCCTTTCTGGGAGTTCTTCAACCTCCCAAAACCTTTTAATCAGAGCGTCTAGAGATTCACTATCATTCAGTGAATTAATACCAAAAAACACCTGAGTTGAAAAGTAAGAGTTTGATACTTGTAAATGAGTATTATGTTTGGGGCTGGAAGGTAGTCTCCATTGAAAAACATATCCAAGATGAGTATTTTGCAGTACTGGGCCATTACAAAGTTTTATTAACCCATCTGTTAACAAATCACAGTATATGTCATTGCCTAATAACATATCAATTTTACCAGGAACTGAAAATGAGCAATCAGCAATTTTTTTATTCTGGGGTATGTTTAAACTAGACCTATCTATCTTGACCTGGGGCAGTTTACAAGTTATATTTGGTAGTACAGCACATGATACGTTGAATCCATTATACGTTGTCCTAAAGGGATATATTTTGAGATCTATCATCTTGTTGTAAGTGGAACAAGTTTGGGATAAGGTAGAAATTTTTAATTTTCTATCATAGGAATGAAGTCCTAGCCTATTTACAAGTTATTGGGTTACAAAGCTGTCTGGCTACCGTTATCAAGAAGCGCTCGGGCATGAACCAAATTTTTGTCTTTGTCTATAAGTGTTACAAGAGAAACAGCCAATACCACTTCATTAGTGAGTGAAAGAGCAGAGAATGACTGAGTTGCACCTTATGAATCTAATCTAGGAGAATGGGAGGGACCTTGAACTTCAGATTGAGTGTGTTTTGAATCATAACTGTGAGATGAAGTACAAGGTTGACTAACCAGAGGACTATGTTGAGAAACATGATGATTATTAGAGATCGAGTAATATCTCTATTAGTGTTAGTAGAAGGAGCTTGACCATTAACGGATGAGATTTGAGTATTAGAGCCAACACGTTGAGAATTCCCATTGAGAGTATGGTTAACGTTTCTACCAATATGAGATTCTGAAGAGCAAGGTCTTTCTGTAGAAGTGGAGTGTTGTACATGCTTGTCCTGGTGAAGGAGTGAGTGATGTCTTCCATGACAGACAGAGCAAGTTGAATGCGAACCAAAATTTGCAATAAAGTGCTCGTCCCTAAACAATTTCTACATAGCTTGTTTGTGTTTACAAATGCAACTTTTTCTGGATATGATAAGCCGTTAAAGCCATTACAATTATAAAGTTTATGAGGTTGAGAGCAAAACAAACATTTTAAACTATTTAAATTAGTTTCAACATTAGAGAGATGTGTAGTACATGTAGAGGAATTACGGTTAGAGTTTTGAGTATGAGTATTTGAGCTTTGCAATTTTTTAAGTATTTCACATCTTTTCTCTAAAAATTCGAAAAGCTTGGCTAATGTAGGTATTTGTAGGTTTTCCAACAGTCCGATATAAACTCTTTCTATTACCGTCTATATTCTTTGAGAATACGATAATAGAATACTACAATAGAATAATATAATGTATGTAGTCCCGATGCCGGTCCCTGTGGTACTCTAGCCGACAGTTTTGTTTTTTATTTACTTGCCACTATATCCGCCAGTGAGGTAATTTTAACTATATTTGTTAGGTAAGCTGACAATCCAGCGATTTCAAGTTTTCTTATGATATATGTGCCGCTGAGAGCAGAAGTGGTGTAAGTCAAATAATCGAGTTCTCAGCAAATTAGTGTTTCGGTGGAAACTGTGCACACAGGGGTTTTTGTAGAGTTTGTTTTCTGTTTGGACAAAGGAATATATTATATTCATTTGTCCGAACAAAAAACAAATGCCATAGAAACCTTCCCGTGTACGGAGTTTCTAGTAAAGCGCTGGTTTGCTGAGAACTAATTTTTTGACTTACACCACTTTTGCTCTCATCGGCTCAATATGCCCAGTTGGCATAATTAAAGACATTCTTTACATGGAACATAACCAGAATTGCCCATTTATTTCTTGTTCTTTTGACTGTGTCAGATATGTATTTCACCGCGTCTACAGCTGATCTAGTCAGTGACTGCGCAAGATCATAATTTTATGTGGCAATATACATTTTGCGAGGCCCTCTGCTCGCTCATAAAGACAGATAGATATTTTAAAATAAAAAAACGTGTCATTTTCATTATTAAACTTTTATTTATGCAAAATCTAGTCAAACTTACAACAAACCTAAAAATATTTAAGCTATTAATTAAAAATCAGTTTAATTTAAATATTACAGGAACAGAAATTTTCTACTTTTTACACTGCTGAATTGTTTAATTATAGACCTGGATCGCGCGTACCAAAAAAGTTGATTAATAGTAAGCTGAAAATTTGTTAATAGCTTAACGGTGTCTAGTCGGACAAACTTTGATGTATGAGAACACTGGAACAGGGGAAGTTTTAATTGTGGAACAAGTTAAAAATCTGGAACGTCAGACTACGAAAACGTTCCATGTATTTTGTCGGACAGAACTTCCAATTGATTTGTTACTATTTCATTAAACTCTCATGCAAAAATCAGGCTGGTGTTTATCACCAACTGGGAATTTTAATGAGTGGAACAGGAAGAACATGTCAAATGACAGGAATCATGTTGGTTAGTAATAGCAGTCTGATTTTTGCATGAGAGTTTATGAAAGGGTAATAAATCATTTGGATGTTCTGTCCTACAAAATATATGGGACGGTTTCGTAATCCGACGCTCCAAATTTTTAAACTTTTCCACAATTAAAACTTCCCCTGTTCCGGTGTTCCCGTACATCAAAGTTTGTCCGACTAGACACCGTTAAGCTGTTAATAAATTTTCAGCTTGCTATTAATCAACTTTTTTCAGCTTGCTATGCTATTAATCTAGTTTGGATGCTATCAGCCTCGATAGACAAAATTGCGACCGCAGAAAGTCTTTCCTGGGACATCGTACTCGTTAAATAATTCTTAATGAATTTTAATTTCGAGAAGCTCCTTTCAGCTGAGGCTGTACTACATAATCGGTGTATTGTTAATAATATTCTAATGACGATGTAAATGTTTGGGTATATTTCTAAGTTATTATCTTTGTGAAGGGTTATTCAATTCTGTATTCAGTAATATAAACATTAACATAATTATTTATACAGAGTGGCAAAAAAAGTTTTTAAATTAATTAATTAATACAAAAAGAGGAATGTATGTAATTTATTTAATTCAAAATACGTTTTACTGCTACCAGAAAATAGAAAAAAATGTTTATTTGACAAATTAACATTGTTTTTGTCTTAAATTAAATGTTCAAGCTGCCACTCACCTGCCTCTTGTCAGTATGAACATTTAATTTAAGCGAAAAGCAAGTTTATGTCGGCAAAATATTTTTTTCTGCTTTCTGACAGCAGTAAAATGTATTTTAAATTAAATAAATTACATACCTACATTCTTCTTTTTGTGTGAATTAATTTAATTAAAAAATTATTTTTTTGGCCACCAAGTAAGTATGGTAATGTTTATCTTACTGAAAGGAGAATTGAATAAACTTTCAAATGAACTATCACACGACTCCTATTCTCATTTAAAAAAATTATCGATTAACTCACCACGCCTAGATGGATGACACTAGTATGATATTCAGGGTGTCCAGAAACTCTACCGACAAACGAAGACAGGAGATTCCTCAGATAATTTTCAGACAATTTGACCCAATTCACCTTTTTTTGGAGGTGAGAATCTTTTAAAGACCGCCTGGGAAGGTGTCCCAGGTGTGTTGGATTCAATCCGCCACGCTTCACCGTGCCGGATCGCCTACCAACTAAACTCACCTCTTCTTTCTCCAGCCGACGGGTCCGGGACCACTCTTAGCGAGTATATACACTGACCCGTCGACCTTACTCTTAACTCTCCCTGGCACTTTTCGCGTGCGTTCCGCAGACTAAGTGACCCCCTAGTTGCCCCACCCCACACACACCTCGCAAAAGACCGGTCAGTGAAGACGACCGTCCCGTGCAACCCATGTGTGGGTGAGGCAACCGGGCTGCCCCCCATCCAGCATGAAACTAGCAAGAATATACCAGTCGGCAATTACGAGTAACTCCAAGCATTCATGTTTTCATTCACACACTCTCACACTCATACCTTATAAATTATTACGTAAATAGACTTCCCTATGAGAAATAATGAAAAAACGATTATAAAAATTTTTTGTATGGATAAAATTATGGTACGATATTAAATAAAATAAATAAAATTAAAAGGTAAAATCGATAAAATATTTATATAAATAAAATTAAATAAACAAATAAATAAAATAAAGTAAAATAACATGATAAAGCAGTCAGCGTAGGTTGGATGTAAAAGGTCCTCCCACCCTGGCTGCCCTCTACAACACAAACACGTTAAAAAATAAATAGTAAGGGTCATCCTGCTTGCAGTCGTCTCTCTTTTTCCTCTTCGTGCTTCATTGTTTTTGTAACAAAGGCAATGACCAGGTCGAAGTCACTCTTGCTACTGATAGCTTTATCCATAAGCTCGTGAGGCTCGCCTAGAGGAGACCCCAGACCCAGCTGCAGCTCGGTACGCCCCGCACGGTATGCCGGGCATACGAATACGACATGTTGCGCGTCATCCACCACTCCACACTCGGGGCATAGATCGTCCGCGGTCTTCTTTATACGATAGGTATATGATCTGAACGATCCATGTCCCGTCAAGAACTGTGTAAAGTAGTAATTGACGCGCCTGTGCCTGCACTCGTACCACCTTACTACATCCGGAATCAGGGATCTCGTCCAGGCTGCCTTTTCGACCTCGGCTGCCCATTCCCTCTGCCACATCTCTAAACTTCTGTTTCGTTCTTGAGGTCCTGAACCAATTGCCCCGTTACTCCTCTGATACATTCGGACTCCTCTTTCTCTGGCCAGAATGTGCACCGGCACAGAACCAGCCACAACCTGTAAGGCAATATTTGATACGGTTCTGTACGCGCTGCACACCCTGATCAGAGGTTTTCTCTGTACTCTAAGAAGCATGTCTTTATATTTCTTCTTCTTCAGGGCCTCGTGCCATACTGGGGCCCCGTACAGTGCGATGGATAAAATTGATTGCAACATCACCGCTCTTTTATGAGATCCAGGACCCCCTATATTTGGCATTAACTTGTTTAAAGTGGAGGTCCTTTCTTCCGCTTTCCGACATGCCTCTTGCACGTGTGGTCCGAATATCCGTTTGCCATCAAAAGTAATTCCTAGATATTTAACTGTCTTCTGGGGTCTTATTTCGGAGCCTTTGTACTCAAATACTATATCTTTTCTATCTCTCGGTCCCCTCAAGATTATCGCTTCTGTTTTCTCTACTGCTAGCTTTAGGTCATTTCTTTCTATCCATTCCGCGGTTGTCTTGATTGATTTGTTTACTCTCTTTTATACCCCAATTCATGTCGTCTTCTACTAGTAGATCCAGGTCGTCCGCGTATGCAGTTGCTCTTACTCCTCTCATCTTATTTACTTCTAGTACCCCGTTGTATAGTATGTTCCATAGTGTGGGTCCCAGGACCGACCCTTGGGGTACTCCCGCGGTCATTTCCATCTTCTTTTTTTTTTTATATGCATACGGTTCTCTCGGACAGATAGTCCTTTATTATGTTGGACAAATAATCTGGAGCCCCAAATTCGACGATTCTGTCTACTATGAGGCCCCAGTTTGCTGAATTAAAAGCGTTTTTTATGTCCAACAGAACAAGGACCGCCCATCTTTTTTTGCTTGCTTTAGCCGCGTCTCTTATCCAGGTCGCGGCATCGACGGTCGATCGACCTTTTCGAAATCCGTATTGTTGTTGTGTGAATACTCTCTCATTTTCCAACATGCCTTCCAGCCTCTTCTTGATAAGTCCCTCGTAGAACTTACCAAAGCAGTCCAGGAGGCATATTGGCCGATAAGAGGATGCTGAATCGGGGGGTTTCCCAGGCTTTAGGAGCAGAACAAGGTTCGCTTCTTTTAAGTCCCTGGGAAACTCTTGCTTCTGCAGTAGGTCGTTGCATATTCTTCTGATCAAACCTGGTTTCTCCGTTGCTATTATCTTAATTGCCTCTGGTGGCAGCCCGTCGGGGCCGGGAGCTTTCCCCGTCTTCATCTCCTGACCAGCGGTTTTTATTTCCTCTTCAGTGAACTCCTCCACCATCGTTGGAAAGTTTTTTGTAAAAGTTTGAATGTCCTTAGTGGGGAAGAGGAGTTCAGCCGATTTCATCCGCTGGTCCTCGTCCAGTTTATATGGGGCCATTATCCTTAATGACTTCATGATAATTTTGTAGGCATCACCCCATATATCCTCATCCAATGCTTTTATCAGGGTCTGCCACTTTTCCTTTTTTTCTTGTTTTATTTTTTTATTCAGTGTTTAGTTCTTTGTAGATTTCTTTGAGCTCGAGGTTGCCCTGGCTTCTCGTGTAATTCCTTCGAGCTCTGAGGCATCTTTCCCGTAGACCTTCTATCTCATCCGTCCACCAGTAGGGGGATTTTTTGTTATTCTTTTTCTTCACGGTGGCCAACTTTGCTGCATTTTCTAATGCTCTTCTCAGTTGGCCAAGGTCAGAAATCTCTTCCTCATTGATCTTTCTGACCTCCGATAGGTATGTGGTTTTGTTAAAATAGATTTCGGTGTTTCCTATCGGCCGTCTTACTTTCCCTTTCACCTTAACCTCGTACTGGATGTAGCGGTGGTAGGTAAATAACTGGTCGTCGAGGACATCCCATCCCTGTATTCTTTTGGATAGCCCTTCAGTTGCGATAGTTACATCAATATGTGTCTGGCTGGCCCCTCTTACGAAAGTTGGTTTATTATTATTTAAGACTTGGAGGCCAGCCTGGGCTATCCATTCGTTCCAAAGTTCCCCCTTTTTGTCATAACCTCGATTTAGCATTGCTATCCCCGGCGACCAAGATTTCTTTTTCGCTTGTGGCGGCGCTCATTATCTCATCTACAATAGTCTTGTATCTTAACATAGGGATGTTCGGTGATATGTAGCATGCCAGGAGGCTGAAATCCCTCAGTTTGATGAGTATGTGATTTCCGCCCCTGACAATGCCCCGCACCCCTAGATCCCTATTTCTCATGAGCACCGCCACATTTTTTCCTTTATCTTGTACCCATCCACCGTCCGATGTTATTTTTTTGTTTGGTTCGGGGACGATGAGCAGGTCAGTTTCCAGCTTGCAGGCTTTTAAGTGGACAAGATCGTGCGCTCTACGTGCTCTGCCCACGTTCACCTGTAATATCCGTATACCAGGTTGATCCTTGAGGTCCATTTTGGTTCAGTTCCCTAGAGTCGTCCCTGCATCGGATTCGCCTTTTTTTGAAAAATTAAAATAGTTAAAAAAATAAATAAATAAGTATAGATAAAATGAATAAATAAAATAAATAGGTAAAATGTGTATAAATAAAATAGTTAGGTAAATAGAAATGGTTAAAATAGTAACATAAAGTTAAAATAGGTAATGTAAATAATAAAATAGATCATCATCATTCTCTTTGCCTTATCCCTATGCGGGGTCGGCTTCCCTAATTGCATTTCTCCACACAATTCTATCTTGGGTCATATCAATGTTAATCCCCTTTACCAACATGTCCTGCCTTATCGTCTCCCACCAGGTCTTCTTTGGTCTTCCTCTCCTACTCCTTCCAGGAATCTGCACTTCAGCTATTCTTCGTATTGGGTGATTAACATCTCGACGTTGAACATGACCAAACCATCTTAACCTATGCTCTCTCATTTTGACATCAATTGGTGCCACACCTAGACTTCCCCTAATAAACTCATTTCTAATTTTATCCTTCTTTGTCACTCCACTCATCCATCTAAGCATTCTCATTTCCGCCACATGCATTCGTTGTTCCTCTTTCTTTTTCACTGCCCAACATTCAGTTCCGTACATCATAGCCGGTCTTATGGCTGTTTTATAGAATTTTCCCTTTAGCTTCATTGGAATTTTTCTGTCACACAACACACCACTCGCTTCTTTCCACTTCATCCATCCAGCCCTAATTCTACTGCATGCATCTCCATCTATTTCTCCATTACTCTGTAATACCGATCCTAGGTACTTAAAACTATTGCTTTTCACAATCATTTCACCATCCAAAGATACCATTTTATTTGTAGTAGCTCCATCTTTAAATGAACATTCCAAATACTCTGTTTTTGTCCTACTAAGTTTTAAACCTTTTTCCTCCAGAGCTTGTCTCCACTGTTCCAGTTTTTGTTCTAAGTCTCTTTCACTATTTCCTACTAACACGACATCATCAGCATACATTAAGCACCATGGAATGTTACCCTGTAGTTTCGCTGTTATCTGGTCCAAAACTAATGAGAATAAATACGGACTAAGCACAGAGCCTTGATGCAATCCTACTTTCACATGAAATTTATCAGTCTCTCCCACACCTGTCCTAACACTAGTCGTTACTCCCTCATACATATCCCTCACAAGCTTTACATATTCACCAGGGACTCCTTTCTTATTGAGTGCCCACCACAGAATCTTTCGAGGAACTCTATCATATGCTTTCTCAAGATCAATGAATACCATATGAGCGTTTGTTTCTTTACTCCTGTATTTTTCCATCAACTGCCTTATAATGAAAATTGCATCTCTTGTTGATCTACCCTGCATAAAGCCAAATTGATTCTCGGATATTTCGGTCTCTTCACGTATCCGTCTATCAATTACTCTTTCCCATATTTTCATGGTGTGGCTAAGCAGTTTTATAGCCCTGTAGTTTGTACATTGTTGTATATCTCCCTTGTTTTTGTAAACAGGTACCAGTATACTGCTTCTCCATTCGTCTGGCATTTGTCCGACTTCCATAATTCTATTAAATAGACCTGCTAGCCCCCTTGTTCCTGTCTCTCCCATTGCTCTCCATACTTCCCCAGAAATATCATCTGGTCCTACCGCTTTTCCTTTCTTTATTTTTTGAAGCGCTTGGGCCACTTCCTCGTTGGTTATTTTGGTGACCATTGCTGCTACTGTCTCCGTTGACTCTACAGGCTGTCTGTCAAATTCTTCATTTAATAAGCTGTCAAAGTACTTTCCTCATCTCTTTTTGACATCCCTTTCGTGAACTAGTATTTTATTATTTTCATCTCGGATACATCTAATCTGATTAAAATCTTTTGCTTTCTTTGCTCTCTGTTTGGCTATTTTATATATCTTCGTTTCGCCTTCCCTGGTATCAAGTTGATCGTATAGGTTTGAATACGCTTCTGCTTTGGCTTTTGCTACTGCTACTTTCGCTTCCTTTTTTGCCACCATATAGTTTTGAAGATCTGTGTCGGATCTGGTTTCTTGCCACTTTTTATATAATTTTCTCTTCTCTTTTATTTTTCCTTGTACTTCGTTTGACCACCACCAAGTCTCTTTATCCTCAAACTTTTTTCCTGAAGTTTTCCCAAGTATTTCAATAGCAGTCTCTCTAATACTACTGGCCATTTTTCTCCAAATTGTATTAGGGCTTCCTTTCATGTTCCAACATATTTTTTCTACTATTCTTCTCCTGAATAGACCTTCTTTTTCATCTTTCAGCAGCCACCACTTGATTTTTTGTGGTCCTCTCCGATATTTTTGTTTAGTTTCGCCTTTTACTTCGATGTCCAGAACAAGCAGCTTATGTTGTTGGCCTACTGTCTCACTAACTATTACCTTACACTCCTTGCATTCACGTATGTCTTCTTTCCTTATCATGAAGTAGTCTATTTGGGATTGATGTTGTCCACTTTTGTAGGTAATAAGTTGAGTTTCTCTCTTTTTAAAGAATGTGTTAACAATCGCCATATCCAATGCTGTTGCTAATTCAAGCATGTCATCTCCAGCTTCATTTCTAGTTCCAAAGCCTAATCCCCCATGTATTGTTTCATATCCTATCTTGATTTGGCCCACATGTGCATTGAAATCACCTCCTATTATAACTTTCTCCTCTGCTGGAATATAACTCAGTACGTCTCCTAATTGATCATAGAAAGCTCTTCTTTCATTCTCACCCAGACCTTCCAGAGATAGAAATCTTCAGACTCTTCAGATATTAGAAATAATAAAATAGATCTATAAAATAATAAATTAGTAATTTTAAAATTTGTATAAATACAATACAACCTAGGTGGGCAGTATATGGGCCCACCCTCGTTTTCCAGGAAGTCTATTTCGTTTTTTTATTCGTTTCTTGGGGGTTCTCCCTCATCCCCCCTTCCGTACACTAGGGCTCGATATGCTGGACAGGCCATCCTTTCCATTCTATGCCCTTCCTCTTTGCAAACTGAACAATATGCTTT
The DNA here is from genome assembly GCF_917563875.1 of Diabrotica virgifera virgifera. Classification (NCBI taxonomy): domain Eukaryota; kingdom Metazoa; phylum Arthropoda; class Insecta; order Coleoptera; family Chrysomelidae; genus Diabrotica; species Diabrotica virgifera. The sequence continues at coordinate 129,375,336 of NC_065447.1, read as the reverse complement.
ATTGTTACAGTTTGCGGCAGTGTGTCCTGTCTTCAGGCAGTTATAACAGCAAGCCTACTCCCTGCCTGCTACCCTGCTCTCCTCTTTACACTCGTAGGTACTGTGGCCAAACTTAAGACACTTAAAGCATCTCACCGGGGCGTACCTCTCCATTACCGGGCATCTTGTCCTCTCTCCTGTCGTTTCCCCATTACTGAGGATCGTGATTTCTTCCAATATTCCTAACAATGTTTCTCCATTGGTCTCTATCTTCAGCTGCTCTAAGAGCTTCGCAGAATGAGTTTCCAGCTGAATGCTTTATTTGGTCAGACCATCTAGTTGGTGATCGTCCTCTCTTGATCTTCTCCCCGGAACGTTTCCAGAAACAATTAATCTCTCCAAACTTCGTCACCTCTGCGAACCACGTGACTAAAGAATTGCAGAATTCGTTGCAGACATATTGTGGACAGCCTTTTTTAATATTGAGTTGGTTTAGAATGGAAACGTTTGTCCTATGAGCTGTCCAAGGTATGCGCAGCATTCTTCTCCAGCACCACATCTCAAAGGCATCAATTTTTTGGCGCTCGCATGCGCGAAGAGTCCAAGTCTCTGCTCCGTATAGAAATATTGAGAATACAAGGGCATTCACCAGTCTCACCTTAATATTTTGAGAGATAGATCTGTCTTTCCAAACTTTAGTTAGGCGACTCATCGCATTTTTTGCCATACCAATACGTCTCCGAACTTCTGTTTCACAGTTACCATCGTTAGTTATACTAGACCCGAGATAGACAAAGGTGTTTACTATCTGGTATTCCTGTAATATGTTAGTCAGTTGAATAGTGTCAAATCTGTCAAACATTTCTTGCTCATTTACTATAAGTGTAGTGTCATCAGCAAATCTTAAATTGGAGATTTTCCTACCAGCTACTGTTACTCCACCGGCCCATCCTTCTAAAACCATCCTCATGACATGTTCACCATAAATGTTAAATAAGTCAGGTGACAACACGCATCCTTGTCTAACACCTCTCTCGGTCTTGAATTGGTTTGAGAACTTCTGATCTAGTCGTACTGTCGCTATATTAGACTGGTACAGATTTTTAATAAGCATTTTGTCCATCCGATCTTAATTGTGCCGTACCTCCTCAGTTCTTCTGCTTTGGAGGGTCGTACGGCTATTGTGGCCACCTGCTCCCCGTGTTTGTTCGTCCTCAGTACTTTAATGTCAATTTCTCCTTCCGGGATGCCCGTATAGCTTTTGATCCCTTCTCTCAGACTTTTCTCACTCACTCCTGGGTCTAAATTAGCTATAGTGAAGAAATTTTCCTTTCTCCTTATCGTTGTATTTATTCCTTGCATTTTGTTGTTAAGTTCTGCCCTCAGTTTTTGTGCTGCTCCCCTCCCCTTTAGCTTTACTAGGAGATCCCCCCCATTTGTTCTTTTTAACCTGTCTACTTGGATCCCCATCTTTCCTATATCTATCTTATTCTTCATCTCACTTAGTATCTCGTTGTATTTTTTTCCTTTGTCCATTTTTATAAGGAGAGCTTCCTCTTGTTCCACTTTCCTCTCTGCACCGAATTCCTTGCCTCTTACTAAAATCTCCCAGGATATAGTTTCTCCATGTCCTACATATTCGAGGGCTTTCCTTATAGTCTCTTTATTCAGGTCGTTTGCGACTACGACCCTCATGACCTCTGGGATTTCGTTTGTTTCCTTCCTTATTTCCTTTATCGCCTTTACTGCCATATCGTATGCGTCTCCCCCCTGTTCTTTTTCTAATCTGGCAACGAAAGTATACCATGTTGTTTTTTTAATTGCTTTTCTTCTGGTGTTCTCCAGGTAATTTATTTCTCCCTCTTCTATTTCTTCTAGCATCTCCGCTAGGTCCTCCCCTACGTCTTTATTTGTGTTTTCTACGCCTTTATCTTTCGCGTCCTTTTTTGTAAAAACTAAACAGTTTTTTTTTCTACTCTTTCCAGTAGACCCGCTTGTTCCCACTTTGTCTTTTCATATAGTTTCTCTTCCCATTTAATGTCGCATATGCTCATAAAAGTTTTTTCCCTCTCCCTATATTTAAGGCCCTTTTGATTTTTTCTTGTTCTTGTTTCTGCCTCTCTTGCTCCACTTTTAATTTACAGTGGTCACATTTTAATTCGTTTGGTGTTTTTTCGTTTGTACTATCCTCCTCCTTTTTGTTGTTGGTGGATTTTATAATCCCTATAAATTTTTTTACATCGGTGTCCATCTCCACCTTTTCTTTAAGCTGCGCGCTTAATTTATTGAACATTTCTTCGAGTTTTGTATTTAATTCCTCCAATTTCCTATTTATTTTTTCTTGTTTGGATTCATTTGGAAACCGTATGCTCTCCTCCAGCCTTTCCCTCTTGAGGTCATTATCCTCTCCATGCTTTCAGCTTTCCTTTTTTTGTTGTTTATGATCTCCCCATCCTGATATTCATCCAGGAAGATTGTCGCCAGCACACTTTCTTCGATACTCTGCCATCCTTCTTTAATGTTGTCTACTTCTTCTCCCTGTGATTGTTTCTCCCCTATCTGTTCTTCCTCGTTTTCACTATATTCTTTCATTTCCTCCTCTACTAATGTCGACTGCTTTGCAACAGTTGACCTATTCATTTTTTGTTGCCGATCGTGTCTTCTTACAAGTTCCCTCTCAAAACTATTCATCATCTTTCCTTCCAATTCTTTTTTAAGTCGTCTTGCGACTGTTCTTCCCTATTCTGTTTTTCAGTTTCCGTTGCATTGTCCATATTATCTTGCCAATGGTCGTCATTGTTGTCACCTGTCAGTTTTGTTTTTCTAATATTACTCATAAATGGTCCCACAAGCCGGGACGTGCTATACGTCTGGCGCGGCAGTGCGCCCTTACCGCGCTAAGGCTTAGGTACTTCGGGAGGTCGCCAGGTATCCCGAAGGGATCGTTTGTGATGCTCTAACCCTCGCATCTCTCATATCTTTGGCACGATGCCTTCCACCGTGATAGTGGGGATTATTTTATTGAGGTTTACTCCTCTAGGATTTTTATCACGGCTGTCTCCGGATGTAGTGGCAGTCTGTATTCACAGGCTACCTGGAGTTTCCGCGTAACTGCTGCCTGCCTTGTTACGCGGGATTTGGGATGGATGTGTGGTGGAAAAGGTACATTGGTGGGGTAAGACATGGCGGCTACACGCAGTGGGTATGTCGAAAAAGTTTTCGAATAGAGATTTGTGATCGAAGTCCGACGGCGGAGGCCCCCGCGATGTGTTTGGGGCCCACCATTGACCCTCGGTCACAATGCTGAGGTGGACGAGATTAACTTTTAGGGACTAGAGTAGCCGTAGGGAAGTTGGAGGGTGAGATACAACTGCTGAAGGCGAAGGCGTCGCAGACTGCTCGCCTCAGTTGCGACGCCTTTTAGCATCCAGCGGCGGTGTCCGGCGCCCACCCGGTGCACAGTCGCTGGACGCTGGGACTGTTCTTGGTTTCACCGATCGTGCTCCCCTCACAATTTTAGGGACCACGACCGGTTACTCGGCTCTCCCACCGTCGTCGAGGTAAAAATACAATCCCAGGGAGAGACCCAATTCACCTAGTCCGAAAATGCTTCCTAAGGGAGCTAAAACTATTTGAAGATTGCGTAATTAGTTTTTCTTAAATACGTCCAGAACGCTTCTATTTAGAAAAACGAAAATTGGTATGCGTATTTATCTTCCAGAGATAAATCGATTCCATCCATTGCGAATTTCTAGTACCGGCCATAGGCTTCCGTTTTGGGTAGGGCAACTGTTATTTTATCGCATAGCTTTTTAACCTTTAATTTTTTCCTAAGTATTCTAGTACTAAAAGGTACTCTTGCTTTAAGTCGATGGAATACACCGTTTTCTAGAAAAATCGATTTGAAAATTTTTCGTTTTTTTTGAATTTAAAAAAATTTTGAATTTATTTAGAAAAACGAATACTGGTACGTTTATTATCCAGAGATGAATCGATTTCATTAACTGCGAATTTATAGTACCCGTCATATGCGTTCGTTTTGGGTAGGTCAACGGTTATTTTATCGCATAACTTTATTGTCTTCAATAATCAGTTTTGACACTATATTATTAAATTATGGAGGTATTCTAGTACTTAAAGTTACTCTTGCTTTAAGTTGGTAAAATACACCTTTTTTTGAAAAAAATTTTCAAATTCAAAAAACGAAAAAATTTTAAATTGATTTTTCTAGAAAACGGTGTGTCCTACCCACTTAAAGCAAGAGTATCTTTTAGTACTGGAATACTTTAAAATGTATTAATTTTAATTTACATTTTAAATTAATACAGAAAAACAAAATACCTGCCAATAGGTACCGAACTATCGAACATCACATTAGAAAATAATAAAATCATCATGCCCTGCGACCATTACACATACTTAGGAATCGTTTTTGACGCAACGGGGAAAGATGATGAAGAAATAAAGAGAAGAATAACACAATCCATAAAAACAATAGGTTGTCTAAACAGCGTACTGTGGAGTCATGAAATAGGAAAAAGAAGAAAACACAATATCTACAAATCTCTTAATTAAAAGCAGTCTATTGTACGGAGCAGAAACTTGGCGGGTAACCGAAAACAACAGAAGAAAACTGGAGGCAGTAGAAATGGACGGTTTTAGAAGATCAGTAGGAGTGTCACGCAGAGAGAGAATACGTAATGATGAGATAAGACAGCGAATGGGGGTTGACGGCTTTCTAACAACAGACATAGAAAGAAAACAGCTGATATGGTACGGACACGTCCAGAGGATGGATATCTCAAGACTCCCTAAAATAATTATGCAATGGGTACCACCAAACCGCAGAAAGAGAGGAAGACCCAAGAAATCTTGGAGAGAGAGCGAGTAACGAAGGCGATGAGCGCAAGAGATCTTAGAGAGAGCCAATGGGATGATAGAGTGTCATGGAAGTTAGGCATCGGACAAGTCTTAAAACCGATTGATATATATATATATATATATATATATATATATATATATATATATATATATATATATATATATATATATATAAAGGAGCACTCGTAAGTGTAGGGTTTTATCGGTCAAGTGGGTGAAAAAAGAGACAAAGAATTCGGCTACTTCATCTATTTATTGAAGACGTTTCGTCTACTGCTCAGTAGACATCATCAGTTCATCTACAAAAAGAGTGTTATAAGAAACAACATCCAAAGGAGAGGTAAAAAAGCACTAGCGTTACCTTAAAAAGACATGTAGCAATAGATAAGTTGTACATAGTAAAAAATCTTATCCATGAACCAATGCAATGTAAAAGTATATAACATTTAAATGTATAGTTAATATTTAAAAACTTTAATACAGCTAAAGACAAGACCATGTGGTAACAGTCACATATAAAAAACAAGTGAAAAAAAGCCGGCTTGCTTTTTTTAATGTCAAGGATGAACCAAGAAAAAACCAGATTCACACTTCCAGAATTAGTAGTATTTAAGCATACTTCATTTTAACTTTAGGTAACATCATTACAGGATTTGAATGCTAATGTGCAAAATTGAAAATTTAAAGTTTAAGAGGGGGATTTACCTTGTAAATATCAGTATTTGAAACGCTTTCGTAGTCCCCCACTTTTAAAACTTATTTTTAACTTTAGGATGACGAAAAAAATATGTAATGTAGGTAAAAGCCCAATCTGTGTTCCTATGGAGAGATTTTTTAAAAATTTTATTTAGTTTTTTCTAAAAAAATTGGTAAAATGTCGGTTTTTTACCCATTTTTCTCAATTTTTTTAAGGAAACCTAAATAAAATTTTTAAAAACTCTCTCCAAAGGAACACAGATTGGACTTTTACCTACAGTACATAATTTTTTCGTGAGCCTAAAATCAAAAATAAGCTTTAAAAATGGGGGACTACGAAGTCTTTGCAATCCAATATTTTGCTTCTATAAAGTGGCTCCGCCGATTGGAAAGTAAAGGAACTAATATTTTTTAAAGATAATAAACTCATTCACAGATGTTTGCATTTTACCGGGGAACGATGAAAAATACTTTTTAATTTTTGCCTTTATTTCTATATATCTTTGGTACCTTCATATGTAATTTTTGTTTTCTCTTTATATAAAATATTTGTATCGCTACGTATATTTGTATCTTATTTAGTTACTAAAATCTGCCATTAGTTTTCAAGTTGAAATATTAGCAAATATTCTAATATATAAAAAAGAATTAGTAATTCAATGCAAAAAATAAAATAATTATTAGGAATCACATTTTAATAAATCAAATTAACTAAAAACTAAAATTGTTGTTTTTCTGGTGTTGATTTCAAGATTATTTTTTTATTGCATTAAATTGGCAGTAAAAATAGCTTCAAATGAGGAATCACACTTTGAATTTTGTAAGTAACTATTATTTTTCCCTGTGGAATAAAATATTTGCATCTATTAGGTTTAGTGCAGGGGTGGCCAACCTTTTTAAGTCGAGTGCCAATATGAGAACAAAAAAAATTTGGCGTGCCACTAAAATTTTTCGACATACTAATATGGATACTATATATTAATAATATACGGTACAATATGTATTTCTTATGTAAATTCCACATTTTTCCGTTTAGTCAAGATAGTGGAGGTTTAAAAAATAACGTAATAAGTAAAACATAACAACAAACTTACTTTATTGTTAATAAAAATAAAATAAAAACGTTAAACAAAAAAACTTAAATATTTTCTTATTATCTAAAATTCAAATTATTAAACAGTTACTTATTTAATGTGGTATTTGAACTTGTATTTTTTTAATTAATTCATCTATATTGGGATTAATTTCGGAACTAGCCAACAGAATTAGATTTTTTAAATGCATGTCAGTTAATCGTGACCGATATTTTGATTTTATTATGTTCATAATAGAGAACATTTGCTCACAAACGTACGTTGAACCAAATCTACAACAATATCTCAGAGCTAACTCGTGTAAATTAGGAAAATTGTTTGCTGGTACAAATTTCCAAAATTCAATATAATTGGGATCAGTAACAGTTGAAATAATTTCCCTATATTTGGTTTTTAGTATAGTGTGGTTCTGTAAATCAATAATTTCGATCTGTATTTCAGCTGAGTAACAATTGATATCTTGCAGAGAAATAGAAAAAGGATTTATGAAAAGGTCAACATTCATTTTGTCTTTTTGAAAATCTTCAAACCGGGTATTGAATGAACCTAGCAAAATAGATATAAGGTTTTTAAATCTGTCATAATTTGGAGTTCTACTGACCTTGTTGGCTAATTCCTGCATTAATGTGAAATGTGTCAATCTCTGTTCTCCAAAATCGTTACAAAAAAGCATAAGTTTATTCACAAAAGAAGATATATGACCAACTAGAGTAGGAAAAATACAATTTTTTCCCTGTAATCTTAAATTTAATTGATTTAAATGTCTCATAATATCAGTGAGAAAAGCTAAATCCCAAAGCCAATCTTTATCATTAAGTAACGAGCACTCACTGGGTAGTTCATTGTTTTCTTGCAAATATTTTAAGACGCACTCCTTCAAGTTCCAAAACCTTCCGAGTGCATTTCCTTTGGAGAGCTAGCGCACACTGCAATGGAGAAGTAACTCTCCATCTTGCTCCGTTTCTTCCGCGAACAGTTCTCGAAATTGTCGTCGATTCAATGCCCGAGCTCGTATTTTGTTAATGCAGCGTGTTACAGGGTCAACAACAGATGACATGTTTAGGTCCTTGGCACAAAGAGCTTCCTGGTGAATAATACAATGGTACTTAAAAACTTTTCTTCCCAAATAGTTTTCCAGTAATGTAACAAACCCCTTTAGTCTACCAACCATGCAAGGAGCTCCATCTGTACAAACACTATCTAATTTTGACCATTCAACTTTGTTGACTTCGATTACGTTTTTAAGCTGTTGAAAAATGTCCTCTCCTGTTGTTGTGACTAGTTGGCGCAAATCCAGAAGCTCTTCGGCATTTTCAAAATTATCATTGGTATAACGGACAAAAATGCTTAACTGCGCATTTTCTGTGTTGTCACAACTTTCATCCAACGCTAAAGAAAAGAATTTGCAGGATTGTAATCCACTTATAATTTGGGAAACAACATCCTGGCCCATATCATCTATACGGCGCATGACTGTATTTCGGGATAATGCAATATTATCGACCATATTTTTGATCTTTACATCTCCCACATTTTAGCAAATATTGCCAGACTATTTTTAATTATCTCCTCTCCATCAGAGTAGGCTTTTTTCTTCCGGGCTAACAGCAGAGAAAGTTCATATGATGTTTTAACCATAGTTTCCATTTCATCACTTCTCTTCTGAAACAGTGACTGTTGGCTGGCTAGGGTTTTATTTTTTTTTTTTTTTCAATAAAGTCGGCTCGCAAATGTGAACCAATAGGATATTTGTTGCTGAAGTCCTTATGCAGTTGTTTATAATGTCGTTCCAGGTTAAATTTTTTCGGAACTGCTACAGACAATCCACATATCAAACAAACAGGCTTTGAAGTATTACGATTAGTAAATAAAAATTGTTCTTCCCAAGCAGGTTGAAAATCGCGAATTGCAATATCATCTTCGTATTTTCGTTTTGAAGTCGAAGGCTTACTCGTGGACATATCGAACAAATACTTTTAAAATTTTAAAGAAACAATGCGCGATGACAAAATGTGCACATACAACGGGGCAGTTTAAAATAAACTAAGCAAGGGTAACGCAGTCCTATTGCACATTACGACAGCTAGGATCACGTGCACCAATCGCAGCAATATCGCTCGCCAGAGGATGCAATGATGCCGCATCTATCGTAACTTCCGTAAACCTACCAAGTTTCTTCTTATTATTTTTTGTTTTTCAAGTTTTAATTTTTTTGAAAGTTTTTTAATCCAAAACGCTACGCGTGCCACTGATAGGACTCAATCGTGCCACAGAGTGGCACGCGTGCCGCGGGTTGGCCATCCCTGGTTTAGTGTCTGACAGTGGTATTTTTTTTATTACAATTATATCATTATCTTTCCTGTATTTGAGCAGTAGTGTCGTGTATTTTGTGTATTTTTCGGACTTATCTTTGTATTTTTGTGTTTTCGAGTGTTATTTTGATATTTTTACGATGTCTCTTCGAAAAAGTGACAAAAACGATTATGGATGTCGTCTAAAAGAGTATCAACGCGATCCCTAAATCGCAAGCGTCAGAAGATATTGAAAGTAAGTAAGAAAAAAGAAAGTAGCGAATAAATTCATATATTACTCAGGTTGTTTCATAAAGAGTTGACTAACTTTAGAGCTATTAGCAAGGTAACTATATGTATACAGTGTGTCCCAAAAGTGTGAAATAAATTCATTATTTTCTAAACTATAAATATTTTCGGGAAACATTATATACCTATAACAATTTAGTAGATAATTGAAATACCCTTCAAACGAGGTAAAGTAATCTTCTTCGCAACTGTGCCAGGAAACGTAATTTTAAGAAATGAAATCAACCTGTTTCAGGTTTTTTGAAAATATTTTCAGTTTATGAAATAATGAAGTTATTCCACACTTTCAGGTCACACTGCATATAACAGTGGTGACAATGGATATCTAGTGAGATATTTCAGATTTTATTGGTTTTCGAAGGGACTATTTTAATTAATATAAGTAATTATTAATAATCACAGTTGAATTGCTTATTTATTGCAAAATTTAAAGGAAACCCAAAGTTTTTTTATTAGACAAAAAGTAATTGGTAGGTACAATACATTCATTTAATTTTTTATTGTAGTTTTAAAAATAGAAATTATACCCAGGTTTAGCTTTGCAGAGTTAGTCAGGTCTTTACAAAGTACCATATAAAACAAAATGGACACAATGAAACGCCCTATATAAAATTTATGCGATTGTAAAAATCTTATTGTCTATGAAAATGAATTCTATCAAAGTAAAATGGAGAAATTATTGATACAAAATAAGGTTATTTCAGGATAGAGCTTCAACATCTGGACAATTACAACTTCTAGAAGTTGAGGACGATTTGAATTTGCAACATAATAATATGGCAACTTCTACTCCTCCTATTGAGAATTATACCGAAGAAAGCAATAATTTTATTGATGTAGATGTAGATAATGTAGACAATATTTATAATAGTTCAGTAGACAATTATATGGTAGAAGCAGTTTTACGTGGTGTACAATCTCTGAGTGAAAATAAAGTTGATTTTGATAATTCTCAACTCCGACATGAAGAAAATTCAAATAGCGAAGCAAACCTTTTTGAGAATTCAAATAGTGGAACAGACCTTTGTGACAATTCAAATAATGGAACAAACCTTTGTGACATTTCAAATTATGTAAACAAACAACTCAAACAATTAGTAGTTTCTAATGTTAGTGAAAATATGGACGCTAGTGATACTTTTAATTCCGAACTTAGTCAACTTACAGTTTCTAAAAATGTGAAGAAAAATGAAAAAGTAGACTCTGACTGAAAAATAAACCTCGAAGAACGCAGAATAGTTGATATTCAATATTTTTTAGATTCCCTGGTTTTAATATCAAACCATGCGCCTCACTTTGGATGTTCTCTTCAAAATTTAAAGGTAACAAAAGAAACAAGAGTTGGATTAGCATCTAAAATAACATTTAAATGTAATATGTGTCTTTCTACTGAGACTGTGACAACAGTTGAAGATTTCGAAGAAATCAATAAAAGTGCTGTCCTTGGCATTACTAACGTTGGGTCAGGATATGCACATCTAAATGAATTCAATTCTTCTTTAAATGCTATCCTCTAAAACATATAACAAGATACAGGATAACTTATCGGACCTTTGGGAAAAAGCGGTCCTAGAAGAAATGGCAAAAGCTGCCAACGAAGAAAAAAGATTAGCAATAGAATGCGGCGAACTAAGTAAAGACGGTATCCCTTTAGTTACAGTCGTTTGTGATGGTGTTTGGGCTAAATGGACCCAAAAAATGGAAGAAAAAATAAAAATATTTTATTTGGAGTATGTTTTGCCTGAAATTGTTGACAGCAGGGTTAACAGGGGAATGGCAATTAGAGATAAAGATAATATTAAATAAAGTGTTATTTTTACTGAATGATTTTTTATTTTTATACCCAAGATGGTCAAAACGGACATGTAAGTCGTTTTTTCTAATTTTGAATTTTTAGGACATAAAAACACAAAACTTTAAAAGAGTGTGATTTTCTAAATTCTGTCTTATTAATAGTAGGTACCTAATAATTAAAAAAAAATAACTTTGTCTTGCGATTACATATTGGTACGTCCTGTAATTTTCAAAATAATTCAACTTTTATCTCTGACTGATTTTAAATTTTGTCATAGATAGGTTACTGTGTATATTTTTCCTGTAAGATTTTTTATAAAAGGCAATAATCCGATACAATATCTCAATATAAAATCATTTAAGAGGGGGATTTACCTTGTAAATATCAGTATTTGAAACGCTTTCGTAGTCCCCCACTTTTAAAACTTATGTTTAACTTTATTATGACGAAAAAAATAGGTAATGTAGGTAAAAGCCCAATCTGTGTTCCTATGGATAGATTTTTTAAAAATTTTATTTAGTTGTTTCTAAAAAAATTGGTAAAATGTCGGTTTTTTACCCATTTTTCTCAATTTTTTTTAAGGAAACCTAAATAAAAATTTTAAAAACTCTCTCCACAGGAACACAGATTTAACTTTTACCTACATTACATAATTTTTTCGTGAGCCTAAAATCAAAAATAAGCTTTAAAAATGGGGGACTACGAACTCTTTGCAATCCAATATTTTGCTTCTATAAAGTGGCTCCGCCGATTGGAAAGTACATGGCAAGGTAATCCTTATTTCCTTATTATTGTAGACTGTGCAAAATAAGTCTTTAAACTTATTTCAAAGATTTTAAATCCCCTCGTATTTATTATACTTAGAGATAAGGGAGATTATTTTATTGTATGAAACGTAATTTATAGTATTTACGCTCCGCCCATTAGTAGCAAAATATCTACCTCCGCCTTTACCGAATCCCCGCAGGTCTTGCTCTTGATAAGGTAAATCCCCCACTTAATAGTTACCAACAGGTCGATAATCTGAGCCCAACAGGCACACAAAAGCAAATGGAGTTTGAAATATCAGGTCTAAACTGACATCTCGCCAAGAGGCAGGCAACCTTGAAAATTTTAACAAAGAGTGACTGACAGCTGCAGTGCAGCGCGCTATAATTCAAATTGATGTAATAAAACAGTTGGAAACGTGTTTAAATAGTGAAAATAATATCAAGAAGTAATCGAAGGATGTACCCTATACCTCGTGGACAAGAATCACAGTATATTTTAAACACGTGAGGGCAAATCACACAATTCTATGGAAAAGTGCCTACGTTAGTACTGGTTATCCAGTAACCAACAAATATATAAAATAGTACAATATTATAACTTCCATATATCGCAGCTCAATGTGCACACGAAAAAATGCATAAATATAACAAAATTCATAAATTAGCTCAACAAATTGTAATTTATAATTCATATCAGTAATGCAAAATTTTATCCTATGGAAATTTTTATTTATTTATTTTTTTTTTTATTTAAATGTTAAATCTATTAAGTAAACTGTTATTATTAAAAAAGTGGGAAAAGCTTGAAAAAACCACAAAAAACTTTTTTACAATATCATAATTTGAGTGTAATAATACCAACTAATTCTGCAAAATCAATGCATGGTATATTTGACTCAAGTTACTGATGTCATTTCTCTTGTTAAGTACATTAGAAGTCTTCATATGAAACACATCTCTAAGAACTGTCTTTTCGAGAGGTTGCGTTCATTACAAAGGATCTTGGTTTCATCAAAGTCCACCTTATGTTTTGTATCTATTGCATGTTGGGCTAAGGCACATGTTGGTTTTTTCAAGTTGATATCACTACGGTGTGAAATTAAACGTGATTTTAAAGCTCGCTTTGTCTGCCCTACATAACATGCGTCACATTCAGCACAAGGTATGTGGTAGACCACATTAACTTGTTCAAAAGGGGACAAGGGTGTTTTAGTCTTAGAGAACAAATTTCTGACTGATCTTGCATTCTTAATTGCAATCTTAACAGGAATATTATTATTTTTATATAGTTTAATAAGTTTATCAGTAACCTGAGGGAAATAAGGAAGTGAAGAAAACTGGGAAACAGGAGTCCCAAGATTAGTAGTAGGCAGAATTGTGATGTTAACAGTATTATTCAATATTGATCTAAGTTGGTCACCATTGGGTATGTCGTTCAGAGAAGAACCGTAACTTTGGGAGAAAAAAAAAAGTGGTTGATAAGAGAGGAAGGGTAGGAGTTATCTACCAAAATACTTCTAAGTAACAGAAGGGATTCCCTTCGATTAACAGGATGTGTCAACCTATGTAGCCTACAGCTTAAAGCTTTAATAAGGTTTATTTTATATTTAAAAGGATGACAAGAATGGTAGTTGAGAAACCTATTGGAGGCCATTGGTTTCCTATACCAACTTGTAATATATATATATATATATATATATATATATATATATATATATATATATATATATATATCAAACAGATGAAATAGAGAATGTGGAAAAATCCCCTTACGAACAATTCACACATCCACCATTTCGGGTTGGGAAAAATTTTTTGAATAGAATCAAAGATCCAAACACCAGTTCTTAGAAATGTGTTTCGCCCTCTTCAACCTCTCTGGGCTTATCAATAAAGATGAGAGGTTGAATATCTTTAGACACATTCCAATCAAAAAACAACATTCGAGACCTAGACACAGAAGGTGCGTAAATCTACGGCAAGTCCGACAATGACAGTCTCAAGTTTTAATTCCCTAATTACTTAAAGTAAGTAAAATATATGTTTAAAAACATGAGATGTAGATCCTTGAAACACACTCAGTGATCAAAAGATACAAGGTTAATGGTTTGACGACCACTCGTACGAAATCAAACAGATGAAATAGAGAATGTGGAAAAATTATTGGAAAAAACCATTAACCTTGGATCTTTTGATCACTGAGTGTGTTTCAAGGATCTACATCTCATGTTTTTAAACATATATTTTACTTACTTTAAGTAATTAGGGAATTAAAACTTGAGACTGTCATTGTCGGACTTGCCGTAGATTTACGCACCTTCTGTGTCTAGGTCTCGAATGTTGTTTTTTGATTGGAATGTGTCTAAAGATATTCAACCTCTCATCTTTATTGATAAGCCCAGAGAGGTTGAAGAGGGCGAAACACATTTCTAAGAACTGGTGTTTGGATCTTTGATTCTATTCAAAAAATTTTTCCCAACCCGAAATGGTGGATGTGTGAATTGTTCGTAAGGGGATTTTTCCACATTCTCTATTTCATCTGTTTGATTTCGTACGAGTGGTCGTCAAACCATTAACCTTGGATCTTTTGATCACTGAGTGTGTTTCAAGGATCTACATCTCATGTTTTTAAATATATATATATAGATGCACGTTAAGTTGTGACTTCCGGTATACAGAAGAGACTGTCCGACCTCCACCTTTTCTACTAGGAATTATTTTTTAAAAATTGTGTATTTGGTAAAATGGGGGCTTATAAAATGGGTCTACCTATTGAGGGGAAAGGATTTACCACAATAAATTTTGTATATATATACGTATATACCGAAGCGTACAGCATACGTTATGGCTTCCATAATAGGGTAGTTCAAGGTGCGTTGTCACTTCCAGCGGTGTTGTCATATTTTGGAAGTCACAACGACTCGTCTGCTGATTTACCTCTTACTTTAAGCGTAATGTGTGATCTTTTGAAACTTTTACTGTGAATACAGTTGTGAATGCAGTTCTATGTTTTACAGTTGTCTATTTAAATTAAAAGATTGATATTCTTTTGATTACACAGGTTTACAAAAAAAATACATTTCGGAATATTTGACGAAATCATATGACTAGGGGGTTTTTGGGGTCGCTGGTCACGAATCCGGGGTCCGCTGACCTCTATCACGTCAGGTAATGGTCATCTCAACGTCAAATCAAGATAAACCGACAGTCGCTCTGAAAAAGTATATTAGGGGGTTTTTGTGGTCGCTGATGACGAATTTGTGTCCGCTGACCTCTATCACGTCTAGCTCAAGGTCATTTCGAGGTCAAATCAAGATAAATCGACACGATCGCTCTGAAAAAGTATATTAGGGGGTTTTTGGGGTCGCTGATCACAAAACTGGGGTCCGTTCAGCTCAACCGCGACAGGTAAAGGTCATTTCAAGGTCAGATCAGTTTTGTGGATGTGTCCTGATTTGGTCTTGAAATGACCTTTACCTTACGTGGTAGAGCTCAACGGACCGCAGTTTTCATGATCAGTGACTCCAAAACCCCTATATTTTCAGAGCGATTGTGTCGATTTATGTTGATTTGACCTTGAACTAGACGTGATAGAGGTCAGCGGACTCCTGATTCGTCATCAGCGACACCAAAAACGCCCTAATATACTTTCTCAGAGCGACTGTCGATTTATCTTGATTTGGTCTTGAAATGACCTTTACCTGGCGTGAAAGAGGTGAGCGGACCCCGGATTCGTGATCAGCCACCCCAAAAACCCCCTTGTCATATGGTTTCGTCAAATAGTCCGAAATTTAGTTTTTTTTGTAAACCTGTGTTATTTATGATATGATTGATATTTATTTTACAAATACTAATATTTTATTATTGCTGCAAAATGGATTTTTTGGAATTAATTAAAAAAGTGTTATTAGTAAGTAATTTATTTATGAAAATTATATCAAAAATTTTAATAAATAAATTTGAACTTATAGGAAATTTTAATATTTATTATTTTTCTTGATTAAATTTTGAATTTTAGATTTTATTACAGGCACCGTCCTTTTAATTTTTGATGTACCAATAATAATGTGTAATAAGAAAATTAAATGGCTAAATACATCAGGTGGGGTTGAGCCGCTAAAAAGCTATCTAGATCCATCTTTTTAGAGCAGATTAGTCCCAGTCTGCTACTCCATACTATTGACTGTGCTTCTCCATTTCTTTCTATCCTCTGTCTTTTTCTGCTAGTCTCTAATTCCTGCCCTATATAAATTTTCCTTTACTTCCTGTAACCATTTATTCTAGTTCCTCCGCGTCTCCTTCTAACTCCGGGTTTCCATTGTAAAATTGAGTTTATAGTTGTTACGCTACCTGCTCTCCATATATGCCCCAACCATCTAACACTGTGCTGAAATCTGGAATAATATCTACCCGAGTCGAAACATTTTTTTTAATATATGAAAATAGTTATTTATGAAACAGTTCGTGAAGTATGCTTTTTACGAATGCACGTGATGTTTAGAGCACGAGCGACAACGGAGCGAGTGCTATACATCGCGTAAGTTCGCAAAAAGTACTTCACGCACAGTTTCATACAATATTTTATCTACGATAAACAAATAAAAAAACTGTAACTCTTTATCACTGGAATTCATTCCTATTCTACAATTTTTAGAACTTTGACATTTAAACATTCTAATTTCTTTCAAACCACAAAACTGTCAAATTTTTTTTTCTCATTATGTCATCACCATGACAACGCGAAAGTTAAGGATATTTGATTATATGGAAGTGTGTCAAAAACAGTGCGAAAAAGTAAATCCCGTTTAAAATACATTGTTACTTCACGCACACGTTATCCATTAAATAGATCGATGCAGATCGGCCTTATATCGGATCCTCTACTATTAGTCCGTTCGCTGACGGTAAAATATTGCAAAACCCATAAATTTTAAAAAACCGCTTGGATTGACATGAAATTTGGCATACACATAGGTAACATGTCAAAGAAGCACATTGATATTGTGCCGATGTGTGCTTTTGCCATGGGGGTGACTTTTACCTCGTCTCGGGATGAAAAATATACGTTCAAAATAAGTCCGGAAATGGATTACAGTCTAATTCTAGGCAACTTTTGTTCTATAGCATTTTTTCACTTAGTTACTTTTCGAGTTATTTGCGAGTAAATATGTTCATTTTTCAACAAAAAAAAACATTTTTTAACGGTTTTTTGGCAATTAACTCAAAAAGTAAGTATTTTATCGAAAAAACCATTCTTAGGAAAAATATAGCCCATAAAAAAGTAAAAAAAATGGTGTGCTTATGAATGAGATCCCTATACCCAGTAAAAGAAGAGTTGTAACTAATGAAAAATAGGTTCATACACGCCAAATTCCAAATTGAATATTTCAACGTGAACTGTCAAAAACTAAAGCACTTTTTGGGGAACACTCATTAAAACTTTTTTGTAATGTTTAAAAAAAGGTTAAAACAGTTTTAGCATTAAATTAAGGAAGTTACGCTCAAAATGAAGATCCTTTTTTTTTGTAAAAAATTATAAAATTCACCCCCTAATTAGCATCCGAAATGAAATTAATAGTCACCACTTCAGAAGTTGATTTACTCGTGTATGTATTGTTTATAAATATGATCTGTAAGCTTCCTCTGTTCAAAATGCTTATTTTAAGGGAATGTAATTGAAAGGGATTGAACTAGTCACTAACCAACTGTGTAAGCCAATTTTGAACAGCCATATCTTAACCAATATTTGTCTCAAAGAAAAACACATAATCCTAAATATTCAGAAAAGCAAAACCTACATTTTTTACTATTCGTAATTTTTAGTATCACTAATAAATTTTATGTCATTTTGAAACAGCATTTTTTTCTGCAAAAATTTTTAATTTAAAACCAATTTTTTTCAAAAATTAGCCCTTTGAGCCGATCATATAAGATATACAGATCATATAAATATTACATAAGTTAAGTAACTTGTGAAGCGGTAAGTATTAATTTCATATGAGATTCCAATTAGGGGGTGCTTTTTCGAATTCTTTTAACAAAAATAAGACCTACTTTATTTTGAGCGTATCTTGCTTAATTTTGATGCTAGAAACTTTTTTAGAAAACAAAAAATATTTTTTTAAACTTTAAAAAAGTTGTAATAAGTTGTCTCAGAACAGTGCATCATTTTTTGGTTGCCATCATTTTTTGGTTATTTCACGTGAAATTATTCGTTTTTAAATTTGACGAATATGAACCTGTTTCCTGTTTTACATTAGCTACAACTTTGCTTCTACTGATTCTAAAAAGTTCATACGTACATCAATTTTGTTACTTTATAAGCTATATTTTTAATGTTTTTCCCGATAACATACTTACTTTTTGAATTAATGGCAAAAAACCGTATAAAAGTGTTTTTTTGATGATAAATTGACATATTGACTAGCAAATAACTCAAAAAGTATTAACTTAGTGAAAAAATTCTATATAACAAAAGTTGCTTAGAATTAGTCAGTTTATCCATTTCCGAACTTATTTTGAACGTATATTTTTCACCTCCGAGAAGAGGAGAAACTCGCCCCCCAGGGTAGTTTTCTTTTCACTTTTTTCTTTGACATGTTACCTATGTGTATGCTAAATTTCACGTCAATCCGTTCTTTAAAATTTGGAGCAAAAACCGTTAATGAACTATACTGCAGTCAAACCCGCTTATTGGAATACCTCTTAAAGGAATATCCCGGTTTAAGGAATAGAAATTTGCGGTCCGGAAACGTTTCTACTAGCGACCAATCATCGGTTATTAGAATATCCCGGTTATAGGAATACTTTTGATTGGCACGAAGGCTATTCCAATAAGCGGGTTCGAATGTATTTCGGTAAGATCGTAAAAAACGAATCAGAATATTTTTCCTATCGACTAAGATACAACCTGGACTAGGTAAAATAAAATACCTACTTTCAATACACCAATAATCATTGCGTTTTTTATAAATGTATAAAAGCATAATGTTTTAGTGCATATTTCAATTATTCAACTGTTTTTTGCATAATTTAAGGTTTTTTTAAGTGCATATTTCCCGAGCTCTATTAATTTGATGTATTTCCCCACGAGTTTACAGCAAAAATCTTGAAAATTACAATTGTTTTGTTTGTATAATTATTGTTTTATCATACAGTCAAGTCGCCCTTGAATCCGAAACATTTTTAAAGAAAAGAAAATTTTTATTGGATATGTTCAAGCAGACATTTCCGTTCAAGCAGAATTTTTAGTCACAACATATCAATGTTAAATATTATTAGAACAACGTTAAGGTGTCACGTTTCTTTTAATGACCGACACACATATTATATTTTAATTACGGATCCCACATTTTGCTAAACAGTTGAGAATGTAGTAGAAACATCAAACTTAAGAAACATATTTTTATTACCTACTGCTGATAAATTAAACAGTATCAAATATCACTCGTTGACATCTCTGTATTAATTTTAAATAATAAAATATATGTAGTTTTGTATTCTAAAATATTTGGAAAAAATACCTATGTATTTTTTTTCATTTACACATCATTTTAAGGGAGTGTCAGTTGAAGAGTACAGGTTCAATATTATCGGCAAATGAGTTTTGTCTTAAATACCGTCCGTATAGAGGAGGTGTTCGTTAAGGAGATAGGCGCAAAATCTTGGTAAAATGCTAATTAACTGCACTAATTTTTTTCGAATTCTGAGAAAACTACTAAGTATTTTTGAAAAATTTAAACGCAGAATGGAATATTACATTATTACCGAGGGCCGAAAGTCCCTGAAAACTTATATTTAGGTTAATTTTAATAAGATAACGGGATAAAAAAACAAGAGAAAAGTTAGTGTGATTTTTAATTTCGAATATTTCATTATCAAGAAACTTTTTGTTTATTCTAAGGGACTTTCGGTCCTCCGCAATAATAATCTTTCATTCTGGGTGTAAGTTTTAAAAAGTATTTATTAGTTTTCTCAGAATTCGTAAAAAATGAATGCATTTAAATAGCATAGGACCGAGATTTTGCGCCTACCCCCTTAAGAGAGAGTTTACTGTATTTCATATTATTACTAGAATTTATTACTTTAAACTTTTTATCGCTCTTGATTCATATTTTCATGTATTTAATTCCATTCAATTGTAATTGTACATTCAATTTTTTTGTATATTCTTACACGTTTTATTACTTTCGAAATAACAATAACTATAAAATCGATTTTTCAGCCTACTTATGTCAAAAAAATACGCAATTTTCGGAAATTTCGTTAAATGAGAACATTTACCTACATTTCTTGTATTTAAGCTTTTAATAAGATTTTTAAAAATAATTTAGATTATTTAATAGATACATTTACCGGCACGAAAAACGGGCACCCCAAAAAATGGGTCATTTTTGATGGCTCGTATCTCATAAACCTATTCTCCGATTTAAGTATTTTTTTAATATGTTATAGCCTTATTCTTTAACAATATCGCTGTAATAATATTGCTTCTAGACAGGTAAATTATCATTGTATACCGGGCGTACCAATCAAACTGGGTTTTTTTTTCTCAATTTTCACAACACCCTGTGGAATATTCTAGCCTTTATACAATATTGAAATTAAAACCCAACTATAGCCCCAGGTTTTCTTAACGTTCTGTTTGTTATTCATTCGCTTATGTTGGATAATAAAAAAGTTAGGGACTTTAACAACTAAACATGTTCTTTATCAATACATGGTGTTTCTAAATAAGTGCGACAAACTTTAAGGGGTAATTCTGCATGAAAAAATAATGATCGTTTACTTGATAAAGCTATGTCCGCAAATGCTTGCAAATATAAAATTCTTTTGCCAAACGATCATTATTTTTTCATGCAGAAATTACCCCTTAAAGTTTGTCGCACTTATATTTAGAAACACCTGTATCGATAAAGAACATGGCTAGTTGTTAAAGTCCTTAAATTTTTTATTATCCAACGTAAGCGAATGAATAAAAAAACAGAATGTTAATAAAACCTGGAGCTATAGTTAGCTTTAATTTAAATATTTTATAAAGGCTAGATTATTCCACAGGGTGTTGTGAAAATTGAGAAAAAAACCCAATTTGATTAGTACACCCGGTATACAATGAAAATTTACCTGTCTATCAACAATATTATCATAGCTATATTGTTAAAGAATAAGGCTATAACATATTAAAAAAATTACTTAAATCGGACAACAGGTTTGGGAGATACGAGACATCAAAAATTACCCATTTTTTTGGGGTGCCCGTTTTTCGTGCCGGTGAGTGTAGATTAAATTAGAAGTTCATTGTAAAAAAGGAAGTAAACAAAAACACGAGAAAAATGAATTTATATAAGTAAATAGGTAAGTAAATATTATAGATTAAAATAAGTACAGAAAATATATAATTATAGAGATATATAATCACTTATTGTACCTTCATTTAAGGCTAACTTTAAAAGTAAAGCAGATCTGCTATTATTCGTGTTTAAAAACAAAAGGCACACAAAACACTAAGTACGATTAGGACCGCGAATCTACAACAGATAAATGTCTGGAAACCGTTACACAGGGTTGCCAAAAAACGGAAGTCACACCGAGCGGTGTGGTATACGGAAGACGCTACGCGTTGTGTACATAACCTGTATAGTAGCACGGGAGCGACACTAGCGCTGGTGATATACCGTCGAACTAAAATCTGATCTTATGAGTATGTTAGATACTATATGACTTCCAGCGAAATTTTTAATATAAGCCTTCTGATACCATCTAGTAGCCAAATTCGTAAAAATATAGGCAAAACGTTGTGACTTCCGAAATCGGAAGTCATAACGGTATATATGAAGTAACAACGTATTACGAGAATCTACTTTGGAAGTCACATGGATACATGTATCAATATATATATATATATATATATATATATATATATATATATATGTCTTCATATCAAGGCGAGATCCGTTTGTATCATAAGCTATACAAGATGAGATCCGTTTTGCAAGGCGAGATCCGATTTTGGATCTCACCTTGTATTCACGTGTATATAGTGACATCTCGATGTAACAATGGTTAGGCTACAAGGAAATCGATTTTTGTCTGGACCTCATTTTGCACCCCTTTTGGTGAATTTTATATTGCAGTGGTTCCACTAATTCCGCTGTAGAGGGCAGCGCGCGCGATCCGTTGTGTATATGGTAAATATATATTTTGCAGACAACCCGAGATCCGGTAAATTTGGAAACAACGCAAATGAATTTCACGGTCAGCTCTCTCACTCGGCTTATGTCTAGCTTGAATAAGAATGTTTACATTATTTAAGGGCTCTGTCCAGAAAGGCGATTGTCAAATATCTCGAGAACTAGACGGCATATCGAAAAAACTTTGGAATGCTTTTTGAATGGTTTTTCAAAATCTATATACTTATGCAATAGCAGGGTTCTTATTCTGCCTGCGAAAGCGGTGGGTGTAGCAACTTTGAATTTTCAACTGAAACACTTTTTAATTAAATAGTTGAAATTTAGAATTAAAAATACACAACTTTTGTTTGAATCGATAATAGCTTCTTTAATCCAGTCGGAAGAGCTTCAAAATCGTCGTTTTTATGACATTTTTAGGGTTTAGGGGTACCTCAGGTAGTTAGCTTAAAACGTAAGAAATAAATTTGAATAGTTAATGTTTATTGATAAACAAAGCTCCAATTCTATTTTACTTCAACTCATTTTAAGGCTATTTCAATAAACTAATCGGTTCTTTTTTCAGTTTTTTGGTAAAACATTGTAACTTATAGACGAAAATTCTTAAAATCGGCTATTTTTCATTTAAATTGTCAATAAATAATTAAATTGAGAAAAAATTGGTCAGATTTACATAAATTTTGTTATTCCGTCCATATAGAAACTAAAACAATTGTTACGTAGTTACACTGAGTGTCATAAAAACCGTGTATTTTTACTCATTTCTTTGAGCTATTTCACGTAATATCGAGATATAAGTTATATTTTTTACATAAGTTATATTAACGTTAAACTGACTTAATTTATAGTTTTATAAGCAACAATTAAGTATAGCGAAATTTATAAAACCTTGTTTAAATTGTTTTACATGCTCTATAATGCGGTTATCTTAAATTTTGTTTTGAATGTTTTTCTTCTTACTGGTAGACAAAAAATGGCAAAATGTGCATTTTTGACATCAAATTGTTGATAACCAACATAGTTATTACTCAAAATATTAAAAAAAACTAACCGTCGGTATAACAGGTTGCCTGGAAACCAGATGCAGAACAGTACCATAAATGTTTTAGACTTTTTAGCACTTTCTTTAAGTGAAATTTAAAATCATTTACCACCCATGTACACTCGTTACGGAATCTGTTACAAGAATTTCAGCGATTTCAGCCATTTTTTCAAAATTTATTTGGATTTTCTCTAGTAATCCTTCCAAAAGACAATACATAAATGGTGAATACCTTTTACACCAACTTCAAGGAGGGTAATTTATACAGGTACATACCTGGAATTATTATATGGACAGTTCACTCTTGTTAGAGTATAGTTCGCTCAAATATGAGCTCTTTTAATCCATTTCACGCGGTAAATTAGTCCGCTTTTCCTTTAGGTCTTAGTTCATAGGTTGTGATGTTTTTTTGCCCTCTCTACTATCTTCTTCCACTCTCTCCGGTCCTGAATCTTTTCTCTCCAGTTTGCAATTTCCATCTTTGATATATCGTCTAGCAGTTGATCTTCCCATCTAATTTTTGGTCTTCCTCTTGGTCTATTTTTTACTGGTTTCCAGTTCATTATCTTCCTGATCAGTTCTTCTACCCCTCTTCTTTGTGTGTGCCCAAACCATCTGAGGCTTTGTGCTTTAATGAATTTTACTATATCTTCTCCTTTATTTATATTTATTATTTCATGGTTCATCAGCTTTCAATATTCCCCTGTTTCTGTCTTTACTGGGCCATGTATCCTTATAATTTTTCTCTTAATTATTTTTAACTTTTCTTCGCCTGCTGCCTGCCGACCTGTCTACAGGACTCAGATAAGTTTTAGCTTTTAAGGACATATACACACCAATAAGTACTCTCTCATTGTCAAAAAAAAACTAAATTTAAATTTAGCTAGTTCTTTAAAGGAGATCACTCACTGGAGTGATACTCTACATGTCAATCTCACATTTGTCAAAGCAAACGCTTATTGCCTTCCGGCAGATTGCAGAATCCATTAGGGGTTATATAAAAAAAAACTTTTCTTCGTCTTTTTTCTATCACTGATCTGATTGCTGCTGTGTATATTTTTGATTTTGTTTTTTTTTGCTCAGGTTTTTGTCCTTGAGTAGTTGGTGATATTTCCAATATACTCTATTACCTGCTTTAATTCTGTCGTTTATCTCTATACTCCTTCCGTTTTTGCCGTCCACCATCACCCCCAGGTATTTGAAGCAATCTACTCTCTGGAATGTATTTTCACCTATCTTTATTTCTGCTATTCTGTTTACATTGTCTCGTGTGCTTATAAGATATTTTGTTTTATTCTGATTGATTATTAGTCCTCTCGTCTTTGCTTCTCTTACCAGGGTTAAAAGTGCCTCTTCTAGTCTTTTTTTATCTCGTGCTACCAGTCCCAGTTCATCTGCATATCCTATGATCTGTGTTGAGCTTTGAATAATTGTCTTTTTCAGCCCTGTGTCCCTAATTACTCCTTCTAGAGCGATATTAAATAGTGTCGTTTGTCGTTGACAGACTGTCTCCTTGTCTTACTTCAAGTTCTATTTTGATGTCATTTGTATCGCCCTCATTTGTTTTAACTTTTGCTGTTGAGTCTTTTATTGTCATTCTAGTTAGTCTTATTAATTTTGCCGGTATCTCCATTTTTTTCATTTCTTTTAATAATTGTTGTCTGTATATGCTGTTGAAGGCCTGTTGGAAGTCGATGAATAGTATGTGTAATTCTATGTCATGTTCATAGCTTTTTTCAATTGTTTGTGTCAGTACGTGTATTGCATTTATTGTTGATCTTCCTTTGATCTATTGTTCTAAAACCCTGTTGATATGGTCCTATAATTTTTTCTGTGTATTGATTTAGTCGGTTTCTTATAATTGTGGTCAATATCTTATACGTTGTATTTAGTAGCATAATTGGTCTGTAGTTGCAGCACTTAGTTGGATCTCCTTTCTTAAAGATTGGTGCGATGTGTCCGTTTTTACATTCTATGGGCATGCTTTCGTCCTTCCAAATTGTAACCATTAACTTGTGCATTCGCTTCGTGAGCTCCTCTCCGCCGTTGATGATCAGTTCGTTGTTGATTTCATCTGGCCCTGGCGTTTTGTTTACTTTTAGTTGTTTTAATACCTCCATGAATTGATAATAAGTAGGTGCGACTTCCTCTTCATCTCTGTTATCTCTTATATCCTCATCCTCTGAATATGCCTTATTGTCGTTTTTGTATAGGTCCGTGAAATGTTTTTCCCAATCTTTTTTGTTTATTTTTGTGACAGATTTTTTGGTACTGTGTTGTTGTTTTATCTATTCGAACAATTTCTTTTTGTCTTTATTATTCGTTTCTAATTCTTGCATTTGTTCAGAGATCCATGTGTTCTTCTTTCTTCTATAGAGTTTCAATGCTTCTTGTTTTTCTTTTCTATATTGGTCCAGTTGTTCCTGTTCGGCACTTTGTAGCCATTTGTTTCTTGCGAGGTGCTTCAGTTGACTTTTTTGGTGACATTCCTCATCAAACCATTCTTTCGATTCTTTGTTTTTTTGGAATCCTATTATTTGTTCTGCTGTCTCTATTATGCTGTTCTTTATGTTTTTCCATTCTCCTTCTATTTCTATGTGCTCGTACTGACCCAATTTCTGTTCCAGTTGTTCTGTATATTGTTGCTTTGTTTCTTGCGTTTTCAGATTGGCTATATTCCATTTCCTACTTTTTCCTTCCTTATGATTATTTGCTTTGATTATTTTCATCTTAAGTTTTGCTATCAACAATATGTGGTCAGTGCCTCCATTTGCCCCTCTATATGACCTTACGTCTTGTACTATTTGTGTCCACTTTTTCGAAATTAGAGTATGATTTATTTGGTTTCCATCCATTCTTCCTGGTATCATCCATGTTATGTTGTTTTCTTTTTTATGTTTATGCCCAGTACTAACTATATATGTATTTGTTGCTGCTGCTAGGTTGCAGATTTCTCCTCCATTATCATTCGTAGTTTCATGAATGGTTTCTTTGCCAGCTACATTACGATTATAGTCCTCCTTTCCGATCTTTGCATTGAAATCACCCAATATTATTAATATGTCATTCCTCGGAATATTTTCACAGGTTTCTTCCAGGATGTCTTAGAATTCTGTTTTATCTTCTTGGTTTGCTTCTTCGGTGGGTGCATAGCAATTGACTATCGAGATGTGAGCTTGTTTATTTTCTTATGTAAGATATCCTTTCATTAACTGCTTTGAATTGTATCAGTTTTTCCCTCATTTTTTTGTTCACCATAAATGCCGTACCATTCGTTCCCTGTTTGTTTTCTCCCGAATAATGCTAAAGTTTTTCTTCTCAATTTTTCCTTATTTCTTCCATCGTATTTCCTGTACGGCTAGGATTTCTAGTTGGTATTTTTTTATTTCAAGAGCTATTTCTTGCATCTTACCTGCTGCCAGCATGGTTCTAATATTCCAAGAGCCCATTCTAATGGGTTTTGTTCTTTTCTTCTTATTGAGATTCTTTCTTTATTTTGTGTGCGTTATTTTGTTTTCGTTAACCGTTTGCATTTCCGAGTCTTTTTTTGCCATGTCAATATCATATTTCAGCCGCTGTTCTTCGTTTATTAGTTTTTTGAATTTTCTATCAGCTGTTCTCTCTCTTCGTCCCATATCTAGATTTTGCCATTCACTATTAATTTCTTGTAGCCGATTTTCGTTTGCTTACCCTTGCTTCTTTCGTCCTTTGCTATTTTAGTTATTTCCTTTTGTATTTCTTTTTCTTTCGATGTCCAATCGTTGTTTATATAGATACGATCTTTATGCTGTTTTAGTTTACGTTTCTTGTTTAGGATTTCCATTTTATCCGTGAGGGCTTCTGTTTCTATTGCGCATACTGTTTCTCCTATTTTTTTTGCACTTCTTAGTTTTAATTGTATTTGCAACTCTTGGGCTCTGAAATTTTCCATTTCTTCTTTTAATTTCTTATAATCATTTGTTTCTACTTTCAACCCAGTCACGATCAAGCTTTTCTTTTTGCTAAATTTCTCCAGTTGCTCCATTCATTCATGTAGCTGTTTTACTTGTTTTTTTAGTTTTTGTTTCTCTGCTTTTACACCTATTAACTCTTTCTTGGTTTGTTGCTATTCTTTCCTTATTTGTTTTATTTCCTGAAGCATTTTATCGTTTTTATTCATTAGCTCTTTCATTATTGTAATCATAACATTTTCCATGTCTTCCTTGTTTTCGTTGCCTGCTTTGCTTGGTGACCGTTTTTTAATTTTACTTCTATTAAAACAATCATCCAAGTTTTCTCTTTTGCGTTTCGTTTCATCATCGGTTTCACTTCCTGTGACATTTTTTCCATTTTCTAGGAGTGCAGCGCTAAATACCTGGAATACCGATATTAGATTATCAACAATACTTAAAAAATGAAAGTTACCAATTCACCGGTAGTTAATGCGTTATTTAAAAATTATCTGCGCACCAGAGTTGCCAGTTGGTCTGTAATTAGGATGGGGATTAAAATAGATACGAATTCACCGGGACCCGGAAATATGCACACCCTGATATTCTAGTTACGTAAGCTCGTCCGATTGGCGCATGACGTTAACAACAGAGTAAAGCATAGTCCCGTATATGCGTTCGTAATACGAACGCGAATGAAATTTGAGAATAGTGCAAATGAATGAATTATGACTAAAAGAAACTAAGTGATTTTTATAGTTTAGAGGAAAATTATTAAACTATTTACTTTTATTTAAATTGATTTTCAGTTATTTGTAAAGTTCCCAGTTTCTTGATTATATTGGTATCCGGAAAATAAAAATATTCCTATAATCGATATCTACTAAAATTATTATATTTCGTTAGTTGGCAAAAATTGATTAGTGGCCTACACATTAGTAAATATAATTTTTACCAAGGGGAAGAAAAGCCCCAAAATAAAACCATAAATTTAATGGATTGATAAAAAAAACAAAATTTTTTACTTTTTAAATAATGTATTTCATCAGATTTAAGTAAGAGGCTTGGAAAAGACAAAAATAAGTTTTACAGTTTTCATGCCATGCACTTTATTTAAATTTTGTGCATGTGAAATAGACGTACATACAGCAACTATGTAGCAGTTTTCATAATTTTTCTTTTACGCAATGTCAGGTTGTTAAGAGACTTGTTTAATTCTTTAATTCGGAAGTACATCCGAGACCTAAAAAAATAACTTGTTCGCTTTGTTAGAACAGTCTACAGTTACACTTTTGGACATAAGGTTTTCTAAATAATTTTTAGTTACCAAAATGGAATCACCATTCATGTGGAAGGAAAAATTGTCTCCAGTTACTTAATATATGACAAGAGAGTGTCTGATGGTTTACATAAACCACACTTACTCAAATGATCAACCCACGTGTACGTTGAAACATCTTCGGATTGAATACTGGAGTCCTTCAATTTATTGCAGATATAACCAGCCAAATTCTCCAAACCATCATACTCGAGGTCACTAATGTTTTTTCATTATAACTCTCATTAAAAACTTGAAAATCCGCAACTGTTTCGTTGTTAGAATCCAGCCTTTGGATCAATTGTCCAGAAATTGGTAAATCTGGGATGTCGTCTGTTTAAACGTTCGAAAATTCGTTCCGTTGTCTCTCCTACCCGTATATAACTTTTATAAAATAAAATAAAGCTTTTTGTTAACACTTTAAAAAAAATTTAATGGGTTTTCCCCGAAAAGAGCTTCATTTTTTGGTGCTATGTATCACGTTAAAATATTTGATTTGGAATTTGAAGGATAAGATCGTCTTTTTTATGAGCTACAAATTTACTTTTACTGGTTCTATAGACTAAGAATATACCATTTTTTCGTTTTTTTTTATATGCTACATTTTTTCCAAGAATATTTTTTCGATATAATACTTACTTTTTGAGTATTTGCGAAAAACCGCCGAAAAACGTGTTTTTTTTTTTGTTGAAAAGTAAATATTTTTAGTCGCAAGTGACTCTAGTACCTACTACTAAATTAACCTAGTACCTAAGTTAAAAAAACTCTATAGAAGAAAAGTTGCTTAAACTTAGTCAGATCTGTTTCCGGACTTATTTTAAACGTATATTTTTTCACCCTCCAAGTAAAAGCAATCAACGGCACAAATTCAACTTTGAAGTGGGGGATGGGTAGAATCTAAATCCAAATTTTCATGCAATTAGGAGTTGACCCTGAAAATTATGTGTGTTTCTTTTTATCTTTTAAATCATTTTACTTAAAATCATTTTTTAACTATCAAATAATAATTACATATTGCGTTATTTTATTTTTTAAACTTTAATAATATTTATAAAAAATTTTACTTTCTTGTAATGTATTTTTAAAACAAGCAATCATTTAAATAATTATTTTGTAACAATTTGTATTATTTAAGAATATAATAATTACATTTTGGTTTCGTAGTAAGTGTTTTTTAAGAATATTAATGTATAGTTTTAAAATATTGTATTGCAAATAATTATCATTATTAAATGGTTATTATTTGCCAAGTATTCTTTTTCTTTTTTCACACCCTTATGTATGTAATAAAACTAAGGGACTTTCTGAAAGGTCAATCGTAGACTTTAAAGACACAAAAGAAGCGATACTTAAAAGTTACGCCCATTATATATCTTTATATCGTGGGAAATATACAATACAACACGAGCTCCAACCGCTCCACTAATACTCTTTAGAGCTGGCATCAGTGTGTGATCTCGCGTTGAACGGTAAATATCTAAAATTTCGTATATAAGTCCTCCCCTTTACTTTTCAGCGACGGATCTCGTTTCGCTGTAAATTTATCAGAAAAATTTAAGTACAAAAATCTTTTCCCCTCTAAGTGTGCCATGATTAATATGTTAATTATAAAGATACTTATGAACAATATACTCCAATAATTAATTTCCTATTGGTGGATCTCGGGTTGTCCTCGATTTAGTCGGATCTCGCCTTGATATGAAGACGTATATATATATATATATATATATATATATATATATATATATATATATATATATATATATATATATATATATATATATATATATATATATAATAAGCAAAATCATTGGTTAATACTCGTGAAGTGAATGTGAATTTAGTTGGAAATATATAAAATGATGAAGGGTCATCATTCCATACATCTCTGTGCAACTATATACACCGGTGTTTCGGCCTATTTGGGCTTCGTCAGTATAGTGTAGCAAGTTAAAAAAGTTGTTTGTTAACTTGTAAAAGGATTACTACAGGAGCAAAGTTACCATTTTTGGTCAGATTGTTAGAAGACCCGCAGTCGCAAGGCTACAACTAACATTGCCAAGGAGGTAAGGCTACCTGAGGAAATGAAAAGCCATAACATTATTAAATAAAATGATGTTGGATAACCGAGTACAAATATAAAAATAAATAAGTAAAATCATTGGCTAATACTCGTGAAGTGAATGTGAATTTAGTTGGAAATATATAAAATGATGAAGGGTCATCATTCCATACATCTCTGTGCAACTATATACACCGGTGTTTCGGCCTATTTGGGCTTCATCAGTATAGTGTAGCAAGTTAAAAAAGTTGTTTGTTAACTTGTAAAAGGATTACTACAGGAGCAAGGTTACCATTTTTGGTCAGATTGTTAGAAGACCCGCAGTCGGAAGGTTATTAATTAAATATTATTATTAATATTAATTATTATATATTATTAATATTAATATAAATATTAATATTATAAATAATATTAATATTATTAATATAATAAATATCATTATTAATATTATTAATAAAATTAATTAAATATTAACCTTGCTCCTGTAGTAATCCTTTTACAAGTTAACAAACAACTTTTTTAACTTGCTACACTATACTGACGAAGCCCAAATAGGCCGAAACACCGGTGTATATAGTTGCACAGAGATGTATGGAATGATGACCCTTCATCATTTTATATATTTCCAACTAAATTCACATTCACTTCACGAGTATTAGCCAATGATTTTGCTTATTTATTTTTATATTTGTACTCGGTTATCCAACATCATTTTATTTAATAATGTTATGGCTTTTCATTTCCTCAGGTAGCGTTACCTCCTTGGCAATGTTAGTTGTAGCCTTGCGACTGCGGGTCTTCTAACAATCTGACCAAAAATGGTAACCTTGCTCCTGTAGTAATCCTTTTACAAGTTAACAAACAACTTTTTTAACTTGCTACACTATACTGACGAAGCCCAAATAGGCCGAAACACCGGTGTATATAGTTGCACAGACATGTATGGAATGATGACCCTTCATCATTTTATATATTTCCAACTAAATTCACATTCACTTCACGAGTATTAGCCAATGATTTTGCTTATTTATTTTTATATTTGTACTCGGTTATCCAACCTCATTTTATATATATATATATATATATATATATATATATATATATACAGCGTGTCTACTTGAGTTGGAAACATATGGGAAACTTTTTTATTATTAATTTTACGAAAAAAAGTTATTCTTTATAAAAAGTTCTGCATGCCCCAAAACCTAAGATTCAATTATCAGATATCAAATTTTCTCAATATTATACGAGGTATGTCAAAAAATATGAATTTCGGCTAAGGGTAAAGTACCTTTATTTCTCTCAATATCGAAAATTCTTATGATAAAAAGTTGTTTGGAATTAAAAACTAAGATGAAATATGCAATTACATGCTTCTTATTGAAAAAAAAAATATTTTTCTCAAATTTATGGATACCCAACATCGTTTTTAATTATTACAAATATCATAACTCGTTTATTATTCATTTTACGAAAAAAAGTTATTCTTCATAAAAAACTTTGCATGGTCTAAAATCTAAGACACAACCATGATATATCAACTTTTATTAATTTTATACGAGGTGTGTCAAAAAATATGAAATTCGCTCAATATTATAGCACCTTTATATTTCACAGTATTTCAATTAGAAGGATGTAATTGCATATTGACACAGTTTTTAATTCTAAACAACTTTTTTAATAACCGTTTTCAATATTGTGAAAAATAAAGGTACTTTACTCTTGAGTGAAATTCATATTTTTTGACATAACTCGTATAAAATTAATAAAATGTCATATCTGTTGGTTGAATCTTCGGTCTTAGGACATACATAGATTTTTATAAAGAATACCTTTTTTTCGTAAAAGTAATAAAAGAGTTATCGTATGTGTAATGAATAAAAACGAAGTTAGTATCAATAAATTTGAGAAAAATTTGGAAAATATTTTTTTCCAATTAGAAGCATGTAGTTACATATTTGAGCTTGGTTTTTATTTCCAAACAACTTTTCATAATAAGAATTTTCGATATTGAGAGAAATAAAGGTACTTTACCCTTAGCCGAAATTCATATTTTTTGACATACCTCGTATAATATTGAGAAAATTTGATATCTGATAATTGAATCTTAGGTTTTGGGGCATGCAGAACTTTTTATAAAGAATAACTTTTTTTCGTAAAATTAATAATAAAAAAGTTTCCCATATGTTTCCAACTCAAGTAGACACGCTGTATATATATATATTTATGTTACACTTGAAGTTTCCGCGGGAGCTATATGTGCTTTCTGTTCTTTTCCGGGTTTGAC
Source organism: Diabrotica virgifera virgifera (assembly GCF_917563875.1). NCBI lineage: Eukaryota > Metazoa > Arthropoda > Insecta > Coleoptera > Chrysomelidae > Diabrotica > Diabrotica virgifera. The sequence continues at coordinate 129,342,696 of NC_065447.1, read as the reverse complement.
TCCGCGTTGAATAATTTTGGTTTTGAGAAAAACCATTATTTTGACGACGTTTCGGCAAGATCTCACTTGCCATTGTCAAGTCAGGTAGTTCCGCTTCTCGCCGTTGCTTGAAGTAGACTCCAACAAGTAGACATATAGTAAACATTTTTTCCACCTACCTCTACCGAAAGTATACCTTTCCGGACCTGATTGTAGGGAGCAAAGTTGTACTTTTCCTCCCTAGGGAGGAAAATATTTTTCCTCCCTAGGGAGGAAAAGTAAAAGTGACGTCATGGTATTTCATTCATGAAATATAACTTATTGACGCCCTGTATAATATCTATTTTCTATTACGTAAGTATCTATACATTTTAAAGTTTATTTAAAAACACTCTGAATTTGGCAGAATGGTAAAAAACAGTAAATTTTTATTCTGATTTAACAATGTTTACATTAATAATTTGACTTATATTTGACAGTTGACAGTTATATTGTACCTACTTGCTAGTTTTAGTTCTAATAAATTTTGTTGTTTAGTTACATAAATAAATTAAGTAAAAATGAAAAAATGACTTGTTATTTGAGGAAGGTGGAAAAACCATATGTATAACATGGGAGTAAAGTGCCTTTTCCTCCCTTGAATGATTACTGCCCTCCGCTACGCGTCGGGCAGTAAACTTCATTCTCGGGAGGAAAATTAGCACTTTCCTCCCTTGTTATACAAATAGCTATTACAAAACATAATGTATATAAATTTCTATTTTATATAATCCAAATAAGAGACATAATATCAAAGAGTTTTACTTATCCTGCCCCTAAAAATTAAGTGACTGCAACCCCAAAACAAAACTATTATATATAGTATCAGTCAATATTACCAAACTACTTTATATATATATATATATATATATATATATATATATATATATATATATATATATATATATATATATATATATAAACAAATGAAATAGAGAATGCGGAAAAATCCCCTTACGAACAATTCACACATCCACTACTTCGGGCTGGGAAATTTTTTTTGAATAGAATCGAAGATCCAAACACCAGCTCTTAGAAATGAGTTTCGCCCTCTTCAACCTCTATGGGCTCATCGGTGAAGATGAGAGGTTGAATATCTTCAGACACATTCCAATCAAAAAACAACATTCGAGAACTAGACATAGCAGGAACGTAAATCTACGCCCAACCTGACAATGCCATTCTCAAGTTTTAATTCCCTAATTACTTTAGAGTAAGTAAGATAATGTTTATGAAAAAACAAAAGATGTAGATCTTTGAAACACACTCAGTGATCAAAAGATCCACAGGTACTGGTTTGGACGACCATTATATATACAGGGTGCGCCAAACCTCTGGTCTTCTTTGATTACGGCTAAACTATGAGATATACAAAAAAATGTTTATAACAAAACTAATGTGTATCAAAGAGGTCTATAATTTAAAATTATTTTCACTTATACAGGGTGAGTCAGAACGACGGTATGAACCAAAGTTGTATTTTTTTAAATGGAACACCCTGTATATTAAATCATTTTTAAATATATTATTTAAAAATATGAAAAATTTGTATAACGTCTTATAGGCCTAAAGTTAATAATTTTCGAAATATTTACATTTTTATTGAGAAAAATGGTAATATTTATAAGGTTGTGGATTATGTTTCCAAGGAAATAAAAATTTAGGTGATAGGTCAAAGTTTTTAAAATATAATGTTATTTTTAAAAAATTTAATATTTTTTACTTTTAGCCATAAAATATACAGTGTGATCACTATTTGCAAATACAAAATTTTCTCATTTTTTTTAAATGGGACAACCTGTATATTAATTTTGCGTTTTGTAGTAAATATTACAACCTTTCTTTTGGTATAAGGTTGTATGTACCTAGCATGTTTCGTTTTGTAGATATTTTAAAAAAACTATAGATATTACGTTTTTGCGGATTTTTTATTTAAAATTTTTTTTGCAAAAAAAATAATTATAATCTGGTTTTAGAAACATACACTAAAATATAAAATATGAAAATAAAAACGTAATTATAGATTAAAATAAATCGTATGCTAGTACAATTCAATTGAATTTAATAACATTAAATTATTTTACAAAAAATATTTTACCATATTAATGAATACATAAATTAGTTACTAAATTAAATAAACAACCAAATTTTAAATCAATCGTAGTAATTCTTCTACCGCAGCAACTTTCCTGTACCAAATTAATTGTTAGTTATATTATATTTACGAGTAAGATCAGTTAATAACTTTTTAATTTACCTACATCTTGAGAACGTATAAAGTATGCTTTGAAACAAATGAACGTTATGGAAGTATATTAAGAAGTAAATAGTATCTATGTACCTACTCGTGTCAAAAAAGCTGGTAATAATTTCTAATGGTTTCGCCCAAAACAAATGTCATATCCAAAAATTTTTCGGTTAAAAAATTAAAATTTAAAATATAAAAAATTGTTACAAAAATTTCAACTACAAAAGTATTACCAGTTTTTGTGACACCAGTAAATACTATTTATATTAATAAATAATTTGGCTGATACATTTAACATTCATTTGTTTCAAAGCATACTTTATATTAATTTTTATATTCTCAAGATGTATGTAAGTAAATTTAAAAGGTAAATTAAAAGTTTAACTAAATACAATTTAACTAACAATTAATTTGGTACAGGAAAGTTGCTGTATTAGAAAAATTACTACGGTTGATTTAAAATTTGGTTGTTTATTTAATTTAGTAACTAATTTATGCATTCATTAATATGGTAAAATATTTTATGTAAAATAATTTAATGTTATTAAATTCAATTGAATTGTACTAGTATACGATTTATTTTAATATTTAATTACGTTTTTATTTTCATATTTTATATTTTAGTGTATGTTTCTAAAACCAGATTATAATTATTTTTTTGCAAAAAAATTTTTAAATAAAAAATCCGCAAAAACGTAAAATTTATAGTTTTTTTTAAAATATCTACAAAACGAAACATGCTAGGTACATACAACTTTATACCAAAAGAAAGGTTGTAATATTTACTACAAAACTCAAAATTAATATATAGGGTGTCCCATTTAAAAAAAATGAGAAAATTTTGTATTTGCAAATAGTGATCACACTGTATATTTTATGGCTAAAAGTAAAAAATATTAAATTATTTAAAAATAGCACTATATTTTAAAAACTTTGACCTATCACCTAAATTTTTATTTCCTTGGAAACATAATCCACAGCCCTATAAATATTACCATTTTTCTCAATAAAAATGTAAATATTTCGAAAATTATTAACTTTAGGCCTATAAGACCTTATACAAATTTTTCATATTTTTAAATAATATATTCAAAAATGATTTAATATACAGGGTGTTCCATTTAAAATAATACAACTTTGGTTCATACCGTCGTTCTGACTCACCCTGTATAATTGAAAATAATTTTAAATTATAGACCTCTTTGATACACATTAGTTTTGTTATAAACATTTTTTTGTATATCTCATAGTTTAGCCGTAATCAAAGAAGACCAGAGGTTTGGCGCACCCTGTATATATATATATATATATATATATATATATATATACTTTAGAAAGTAATAATAAAGAGTCAAAAATACTTAAAAGTTTAAGACAAAAAAGTTATGCGATACAGTAACATGGATGAAGTCGATTAATCTCTGGGAGATAAATATGCGTACCAATTTTATTTTTTCTAACTAGGTGCGTTCTGGAGGTATTTAAGAAAAACTAATTACAACACGCCATGTTCAAAGGGCTGTAGCTCCCTTAGTAAGCATTTTTGTACTAGGTGAATTGGGTTAAATTGTCTTAAAATGATCTGAGGAGTCCCCTGTCTTCATTTGTCGGTAGAGTTTCTGGACACCCTGTATATGACACCCCTGTTTCGGAATTTCTCTCCAAAATGTCCCATTCTCATCACTATACAGTGATGAGCGCGTTAATAGCCGGCAAAATAGCACAAAATATAGAAAATGTATTAAGTTGCGAGATAAAAATAAATGAAACTAGTCGAGCTGGGTTTAGCGATATTAACCTATGCATTTACATTATATTGATTGTTTCCCACCTTTAGACGTATAGGACGAGTTCGGCAACTATCACTGTCACAGTGACAGTTTTCGTTGACATACTTCCCTGATACGTGTAAAGTCGACTTTACATGATTTATCATGTGATTTGTTATATGATTTGGTCATGGAGTGAAATTTACATGTTTACACTGTGTGATTTGTCATATGATTGTATCATAAGCATTGTGTTTTATCGTAAGCATTGTCATGCGGCTCGTCATGGGCAAAATCATATGATAAATCATGTAGTGTAAAGTCGACTTAAGGTGGGAAACAATCAATATAATGTAAATGTATAGGTTAATATCGCTAAACCCAGCTCGACTAGTTTCATTTCTTTTTATCTCACAACTTAATACGTTTTCCATTTTTTGTGCTGTTTTTCCGGTTATTAGCGCGCTCATCACTGTATATGTATACGTAATACTAATACATATCATTGGGTAGGCAGCTCAAGTAGAAAAAATAGTAAGCTGCTATTTAACATTACCTACATTAACATTAATAAATAAACTTTATTCTTCTTCTTCTTCTTTAGTTTATTGGCCTCCACCTACTTGGGTATTTGGCCAGCTCATCGTTTTCCTCATCGGCCAGCGGAATAAACTTCATTTATTTGACATTTCAACTTGACGTTCATTTGTGTCAAACGAAACAAAGACTTGAATATCAGGACAGCAATTTAGGGTCCTGATCACAAGTACCTAATCAAGGCCCTATAATTAGTTTTATAGCCGATGTCAGCCGAAGTCGCGCGCTGGTTTGAAATAATATGAAATTTTCATTTCCATTTTTACGTACCTACATTAGGTTTAATGTATTCTTAGCAGTGTCTCAATTGTAAAATTATCTCGTTATCTAAAATTGCCAAAAGACCCTAAATTGCTGTCCCGAGTTGCAAGTTGAATTTAAGGTCGGATATTAGTGAATAGAAATAAGGTTTTCGTCGGGACACTTAAGCAGCCAGGTTGCAAATGGATTTTTACATATCATTGGGTAGGCAGCTCAAGTAGAAAAAAATAGTAAGCTGCCATTTAACATTACCTACATTAACATTAATAAATAAACTTTATTCTTCTTCTTCTTTAGTTTATTGGCCTCCACCTACTTGGGTATTTGGCCAGCTCATCGTTTTCCTCATCGGCCAGCTCATCGGCCAGCGGAATAAACTTCATTTATTTGACATTTCAACTTGACGTTCATTTGTGTCAAACGAAACGAAGACTTGAATATCAGGACAGCAATTTAGGGTCCTGATCACAAGTACCTAATCAAGGCCCTATAATTAGTTTTATACCCGATGTCAGCCGAAGTCGCGCGCTAGTTTGAAATAATATGAAATTTTCATTTCCATTTTTACGTACCTACATTAGGTTTAATGTATTCTTAGCAGTGTCTCAATTGTAAAATTATCTCGTTATCTAAAATTGCCAAAAGACCCTAAATTGCTGTCCCGAGTTGCAAGTTGAAGTTAAGGTCGGATATTAGTGAATAGAAATAAGGTTTTCGTTGGGACACTTGAGCAGCCAGGTTGCAAATGGATTTTTTGGGTACTATATACCTAATACATTATAAATTCAAAAATTCCCGTCACAGTTCGGACGAGAATTTTAGTTATTAACAAATAAGTGTCAAAAATGGCAGTTTTTTCGTTTCAATCGCTACAGGTAAAAATAGGGGAATTAAATATCTTATTTAGACTATTCATCTTCTAGTAGATGGGCAAAGGTTCAAAATGGCAGTTTTTGAATTTTGGTCCGATCATTTGTTGCTTCGCTAATAAGACTAAAATTTCGAAAATAAAAAATTTGCTATAACTTTTGCGAAAATGAACTTCAGACTTTGATATTGCATGAAAACTTGAGACAACCAGTACATCTCGTGCACAAAAAATTTCAAGACGATTCGTCAATTAGTTTAAATTATATATAATTAAAAATAAGATATAAAAAAACAACTATATATCTTTTTCTTTTCTTTCCTCGGGTAGCGTTACCTCCGTGACTGTGTTGGTCGTCGCCCTGAAAGGCAGGGTCTTCTGACATTGTTGTCACAAATGGTAATATTGCTCCTGTAGTGATCTTTTTCCAAGTTAAACTATTATTCTTCTAACTTAGCTATACTGTACTGATGACGACTATTGAGTCAGAATCACGTGTCTGCAGTTGCATTCCATCTTTTTATATTGTTAATTTTGTATTCACATTTACATTGCGAGTTATTTGCCAATGATTTTTCTTTTCTATGTTTATAGTTGTACTCGCTTACTTAACATCCTTTATTATATATATATATATATATATATATATATATATATATATATATATATATATATATATATATATATATATATATGAAAGAACGGCGATTGCATTTTATTACACTTCGACCATCACCGGTATTCTACACGACGTGTTTCGCAGGTTATGTCAACCGCTCGTCAGGAACACCTAGGTGAAGTGGTCGAAGAGGAATAAAATGCATGGGGCCTTCCTGGTAATAATAAAATACCAGACTTCAGTACACTAGGTACGACATCTATATGAAATAAACGAAAGGATTTCTCTGGTGTACAGAAGAAATACTTTCCGTAGCGGCCGTGACCATGTGAATTCAAAGTCTTGATAAAAGACTATGAAACGACAAAAGATACCTCTTTGTATCACAGATTTGTCTACAAAGCCACGTTATTCGCTACGCATTCCTCAATAACGGAGAAATCGTGATAATATGAAAGAACGGCGATTGCATTTTATTACACTTCGACCACCACCGGTAGTACACTAGGTACGACATCTATATGAAATAAACGAAAGGATTTCTCTGGTGTACAGAAGAAATACTTTCCGTAGCGGCCGTGACCATGTGAATTCAAAGTCTTGATAAAAGACTATGAAACGACAAAAGATACCTCTTTGTATCACAGATTTGTCTACAAAGCAAGTACCACTTCACCTAGGTGTTTCTGACGAGCGGTTGACATAACCTGCGAAACACGTCGTGTAGAATACCGGTGGTGGTCGAAGTGTAATAAAATGCAATCGCCGTTCTTTCATATTATCACGGTTTCTCCGTTATTGAGGAATGCGTAGCGAATAACGTGGCTTTGTAGACAAATCTGTGATACAAAGAGGTATCTTCTGTCGTTTCATAGTCTTTTATCAAGACTTTGAATTCACATGGTCACGGCCGCTACGGAAAGGATTTCTTCTGTACACCAGGGAAATCCTTTCGTTTATTTCATATAGATGTCGTACCTAGTGTACTGAAGTCTGGTATTTTATTATTACCAGGAAGGCCCCATGCATTTTATTCCTCTTTGACCACTTCACCTAGGTGTTCCTGACGAGCGGTTGACATAACCTGCGAAACCCGTCGTGTAGAATACCGGTGGTGGTCGAAGTGTAATAAAATGCAATCGCCGTTCTTTCATAACGAGCGATCCACAATTATTGGGATCAAAGCTATCCTTGCAAAAAATTACGTATGTCTTGTTTTAATCTGAAAGACCGCCGGGGTGTGATGTCACGGCCAACTGCGGCTATATTCAGTGGTGTTATGATAACTTTTCCAAACAAAGAATAAAGATTGAAAACACGTTGAAAAGATCCCAATCTCAAGACCTTTTAATTCGTATAAAGTTAAAATTTTGCTTCCTCTGCTATTTTTTATGTTCAATTAGTGTTTTTTTAAGTTGACGTACGTACATTGACAAGTATCTGTCAAAGTTGACGTAAACTGGAAAGTATATCTGAATTAATAATAGACATGCACTGTATAGATATCTCTGTCGTTCAGAGCCACCTATGGTGACAATAATTTTGGATCACACGTTATTATCACGATTTCTCCGTTATTGAGGAATGCGTAGCGAATAACGTGGCTTTGTAGACAAATCTGTGATACAAAGAGGTATCTTTTGTCGTTTCATAGTCTTTTATCAAGACTTTGAATTCACATGGTCACGGCCGCTACGGAAAGGATTTCTTCTGTACACCAGAGAAATCCTTTCGTTTATTTCATATAGATGTCGTACCTAGTGTACTGAAGTCTGGTATTTTATTATTACCAGGAAGGCCCCATGCATTTTATTCCTCTTCGACCACTTCACCTAGGTGTTCCTGACGAGCGGTTGACATAACCTGCGAAACACGTCGTGTAGAATACCGGTGGTGGTCGAAGTGTAATAAAATGCAATCGCCGTTCTTTCATATTATCACGATTTCTCCGTTATTGAGGAATGCGTAGCGAATAACGTGGCTTTGTAGACAAATCTGTGATACAAAGAGGTATCTTTTGTCGTTTCATAGTCTTTTATCAAGACTTTGAATTCACATGGTCACGGCCGCTACGGAAAGGATTTCTTCTGTACACCAGAGAAATCCTTTCGTTTATTTCATATAGATGTCGTACCTAGTGTACTGAAGTCTGGTATTTTATTATTACCAGGAAGGCCCCATGCATTTTATTCCTCTTCGACCACTTCACCTAGGTGTTCCTGACGAGCGGTTGACATAACCTGCGAAACACGTCGTGTAGAATACCGGTGGTGGTCGAAGTGTAATAAAATGCAATCGCCGTTCTTTCATATTATCACGATTTCTCCGTTATTGAGGAATGCGTAGCGAATAACGTGGCTTTGTAGACAAATCTGTGATACAAAGAGGTATCTTTTGTCGTTTCATAGTCTTTTATCAAGACTTTGAATTCACATGGTCACGGCCGCTACGGAAAGGATTTCTTCTGTACACCAGAGAAATCCTTTCGTTTATTTCATATAGATGTCGTACCTAGTGTACTGAAGTCTGGTATTTTATTATTACCAGGAAGGCCCCATGCATTTTATTCCTCTTCGACCACTTCACCTAGGTGTTCCTGACGAGCGGTTGACATAACCTGCGAAACACGTCGTGTAGAATACCGGTGGTGGTCGAAGTGTAATAAAATGCAATCGCCGTTCTTTCATATTATCACGATTTCTCCGTTATTGAGGAATGCGTAGCGAATAACGTGGCTTTGTAGACAAATCTGTGATACAAAGAGGTATCTTTTGTCGTTTCATAGTCTTTTATCAAGACTTTGAATTCACATGGTCACGGCCGCTACGGAAAGGATTTCTTCTGTACACCAGAGAAATCCTTTCGTTTATTTCATATAGATGTCGTACCTAGTGTACTGAAGTCTGGTATTTTATTATTACCAGGAAGGCCCCATGCATTTTATTCCTCTTCGACCACTTCACCTAGGTGTTCCTGACGAGCGGTTGACATAACCTGCGAAACACGTCGTGTAGAATACCGGTGGTGGTCGAAGTGTAATAAAATGCAATCGCCGTTCTTTCATATTATCACGGTTTCTCCGTTATTGAGGAATGCGTAGCGAATAACGTGGCTTTGTAGACAAATCTGTGATACAAAGAGGTATCTTTTGTCGTTTCATAGTCTTTTATCAAGACTTTGAATTCACATGGTCACGACCGCTACGGAAAGGATTTCTTCTGTACATCAGAAAAATCCTTTCGTTTATTTCATATATATATATATATATATATATATATATATCTATATATTGATAAGGGGTACCTTGTCGCCTCAGAAACGGTGAATCGGTAGACGTTGTCGCCTCACTTTGGTGAGGCGACAACGTTTTGGGCTGAAAATTTCAGGACAGCTTCCCAACCACCTTATGAGTCGATGTGCAAAAAATAGTTTTGAGGTGACAACGTACCCCTTTTCACTATTTTTTGGTTCGTTAGTTCGGCAGTATATCACTGGCGCTAGTATCGGCATTGCAGCAGTGACTGGCTGTATGTTGTCGCCTCAGCATATAAATTCTACTTTTTGTTTAACAACCGGTACCTTGTTGCCTCAGATTTTGGCAACGTCGCTTTCAGTTTGCATTGGGTATTAGGTCGTGAAATATAAAAATATGCGCCGTCGGTACCGTAACAAGGCAGCTAAAAACTTTATGATATAAGTTACAGCTTACGATTTAAAATTGTTGCCCTTATACAGGGTGTCCAGAAACTCTACCGACACACGAAAAAAGGAGATTCCTCAGATAATTTTAAGATAATTTAACCCAATTCACTTAGTCCGAAAATGCTTCCTAAGGGAGCTAGAGTTCTTTGAAGATGGCGTCTTGTAATTAGTTTCTCTTAAATAGCGCCAGAACGCTTCTATTTAGAAAAACGAAAATTATTACGCATATTTATCATCCAGATATAAATCCATTCCATTCATTGTGGATTTCCAGTACCGGTCATAGGCGCCCGTTTTGGGTACGGCAACGGTTATTTTATCCCATACCTTTTTTATTTAATTTTTAAGCATTTTTGACTATGGATTATTAAATTGTGAATTATTCTAGTACTAATAGGTACTCTTGCTTTAAGTCCATAGAATATACAATTTTCTAGAAACATCGATTTGAAAATTTTTCGTTTCTTGAATTAAAAAAAAAATAAAAAAAACTATTTAGAAAACGAAAACTGATACGTTTGTTTATATCCCAGAGATGAATCGGTTTCATTAATTGCAAATTTTTAGTACCGGTCATATGCGTCCGTTTTGGGTAGGTCAACGGTTATTTTATCGCATAACTTTTTGTCTTTCATTTTTAAGCATTTTTGACACTAGATTATCAAATTATGAGGTATTCTGGTACTAAAAGTTACTCTTGCTTCAAGTTGGTAAAATACACCGTTTTTTTAAATTCTTTTCAAATTCAAAAAACAAAAAATTTTCAAATAAATTTTTCTAGAAATCTATGTGTCCTACCGAATTAAAGCAAGAGTATCTTTTAATTCTAGAATACCTCACAATTTAAAAATCCAGAGTCAAAAGTACTTAAACGCTAAAGACAAAAAAGTTATGCTATAAAATAACCGTTGCCCTACCCGAAATGGACGCCTATGACCGGTACTAAAAATTCACAGTCGATGGAATCGATTTATCCCTGGAAGATGAATAGGCTTACCAAATTTCGTTTTTCTAAATAGAAGCGTTTTGGAGGTATTTAAGAAAAACTAATTACTAGATGCCATCTTCCAAGAGCTCTAGCTCCCTTAGGAAACATTTTCGGACTAGGTGAATTGGGTTAAATTGTCTTAGGAAAATATCTGAAGAATCGCCTGTCTTCGTTTTTAGGTAGAGTTTCTGGACACCCTGTATAAACAAGTTCTATAAGAGAGAGAGCATGCCGGAATAAAAATATGTTAGCTGGTCGCATAGGAATTAATAAAAATTACAAACAGAATATTAGTAATCATGGAGCGTATGTAATACTTAAGTAGTTGTTATAGTATGGAACTGAACAAGTCTATGCCCCAAAGGATCATGAAGACGAAAGGATAGGAAAATTCTAACCAGTCATTAATTTAATCCTAAAAAATAAAAAATTCATTATATTATGTGATTTTATTACAAAAGTAAGAACATAAATGATTTTTTTCTGTAACAGCAGTAGGAAAAAAAATAACAGTTATGACAAAGGATAAACACTGATATACCTACTATCGAAATTACAGAAAGTTGAAAAACACTAAAATAAACCTGAATGGCTTATACTCTGGGCTAATTAGCAAAATTCATGGAAAAGTTATTTACCAGCAATTTTATTGCTGGAATCGAATTATAAGTTCCTATATATTAATAATATAGGTATGCAAAGTCCGCAGATAGTGTGCTACTTTTTTTATAAACAAAATGGCGCCGACAAATCGTATTTTTTTCAATTATTGCTCTATAACTCCGAAGATTTTAACTTTACAACAAAAACACCCAAATAAAAATTCACCAAAATTAAATTCTGCATAGAGATATGTTTTTCACGATTTGCTCCGACGAAAATTTTCCTCGGAAAATGCGGGTTTTCCTAACAAAAACTATAATTTCCAAATAAAGTTTTAGGTAAGTAATTATTAATCAATAATTAAATAACTTAGTGACATCAAAGATTTCTTGGTATAGATTGTAATTCTAGAAGCTGGTGAAAATTAAACGAATATTTTAGCAACAATTCAATTGTTAATTAACAATTTACGATGGCAATAATAACCAAAATAATCATGATACATTGATCAAACTTATAAAGATTATACAGATGAGATGCTTGTTTAATATTTTATCGACAAAATATAAATTTTTCTTTTTTTTGCATAATCTTTAAATTTTGAAAAAAAATAGTTATAATACGTTGGTCTAATTAGTAAAGTACAAAGAAAGGTTATTTACCAGCAATTTTATTGCTTTAGTCGAATTATAAGATCCTATATATTATTAATATAGATATACAAAGTCCACAGATAGTGTGCTACTTTTTTTATAAACAAAATGGCGCCGACAAATCGTATTTTTTTCAATTATTGCTCTATAACTCCGAAGATTTTAACTTTACACCAAAAATACTCAAATTAAAATTCACCCCAATTTAATTCTACATAGAGGCATGTTTTCCCGATTTGCTCCGACGAAAATTTTCCTCGGAAAATGTGGGTTTTCCCAACAAAATCTCGAATTTTCAAATAATTTTTTTGGGCCAGTAATTATTTATCAATAATTATGTAGCTTGGTGAAATAAAAGCTTTCTTGGTATAGATTATAAATTCAGAAGCCGGTTAAAACGAAACGAATATTTTAGCAACAATTCAATTGTTAATTAACAATTTACAGTCGCAATAACAACCAAAATAATCATGAGACATTGATCAAACTTAGAAAGATTATAAAGGTGTGATGCCTATTTAATATTTTGTCGACAAAATATAAATTTTTCATTTTTTTGCATAATCTTTAAATGTTTAAAAAAATTGTTATAAACAAATTAACATTTCTTAGAAATTGTTTATTATATTCTAATTTTAAAAAATACTTAAAATGCGTATTTCATAGGTCTTGAAAATGAATGCTTTAAAAAAATTTTCCAACCATTTGCAAAAAAGTTAGGAAACAGCAAAATAAATATACGATATCTTCACTGTTTATAATTTGTTTTAATTGTTTCAAAGCTTAAAAGTGAGTCTATGGTACAATCTAATTACTCACAAAGAATGTCAAAAATTAGTGCAATGGTTATATTTTAATCAAAGATTAAATATACTTTTTTTGTAATTTTTAGCGCGAAAGTAGGCTTGATACAGAGCCGGAGATAAAATGTTCACTCGAAGCGACTGACACGCTTAAACTCGCGCGAGTTGTGTATGTGGGCGGGTAGCTACGGTACTGTATTATTCTACTTTCGCGCGTGTAAATTACAAAAAAATATATTTATAATCTTTAATTAAAATATAACCATTAAGCTGATAATCGATATTGTTTTATAAATAATTAGCTTGTACTTTAAACTCACTTCTACACTTTGAAAGAATTTAAAAAAATTATTAACACCGTAGTAATCGTATGTTTATTTGCTATTTCATAACTTTTTTGCAAATGGTTGCAAAAAAGTTTTAAAGCATTCATTTTCAAGATATTTGAAATGCGCATTTTAGCTATTTTTTAAAATTATAATATAATAAAAACTTTCTGAGAAACGTTAATTTGTTTATAACTATTTTTTTTAAACATTTAAAGATTATGCAAAAAAATAAAAAAATTTATATTTTGTCGACAAAATGTTAAATAGGCATCTCATCTTTATAAGATTTCAACGTTTGATCAGTGTATCATAAATATTTTGGTTATTATTGCGACCGTAAATTATTAATTAACAATTGAATTATTGCTAAAATATTCGTTTAATTTTCACCAGCTTTTGGAACTATAATCTAAACCAAGAAGGCTTTTAAGTCACCAAATTATTTAATTATTGCTAAATAATTACTTATCTAAAACTTTATTTGAAAATTAAAGATTTTGTTGGGAAAACCCGCATTTTCCGAGGAAAATTTTCGTCGGAGCAGATCGGGAAAAACACGTCTATATGCAGAATTTAATCACGGTGAATTTTTATTTGAGTGTTTTTGTTGTAAAATTAAAATCTTCGGAGTTCTAGAGCAATAATTGAAAAAAACACGATTTTCGGGCGCCATTTTGTTTATAAAAAAAGTAGCACACTACCTGAGGGCTTTGCATACCTATATTAATAATATATAGGATCTTATAATTCGATTCCAGCAATAAAATTGCTGGTAAATAACTTTTCCCAAAAATGGCCTATTCTCCGATAATCAGCCCAGACTATTAACACAAATAAAAAAACTATGTAAAACCAAAATAAATATCTTTATGTGGGTGACATACAAACGGGAGTCAATCTAAGTAAATTTAGTATAGGAATTTATCATTGAGCAGTAATAGCAACAGTTTCAAAAATCTCAAAAATGAAACAACAAAACACTATCCAACATCAGAAGTTTACTACTTCTGCTCTGAAAGAAAAACCCGTGTTCTGACATTAAAATGTTTGAATAGAAATGACAACAGTAATATTTCAAGCAAAAAAATATAGGACGATAAAATGAGAAACTAACAAAAATAAATTGACAAGACATGAAACGAACAAAATAACTGAAAATAAGATCTTGATAGATGGCGATGTAAAGAAAACACGGGAAATACATATCATCGAAGTACCCTTATTTTATTATTTATTTTATTTACCATTGATATTGCTCACCAGATTAATATCCTTATAGGTAATTTGCATGTTTGTGCTTATTTGTTTACGATTTTTTCTAGCCCTTCAACTGATGCGTTATCTTTCCTGATCCTCATATATTTAGGTTCCTTAATATTAGGATTCAGTCCATAACGCTGACTCACTTCTGTAACTTTATTGATTATGTCTTGTAAGCCTTCTAGCTAGACTATTAGCAAATGACGGTATCATTATAAACGACATAACAGAATTTGCAAGCAAAAAACCGTGGTGGTTCCAGTAATAATTACGTTTCTGAATCGCAAACCCTTACAGCATGTGTAATGGATCCAAATAACGTTGTCCCCAAATTAAATGTTAAGGAACAAGAGTCTTCTACAAAACGAAAGATGTATAGCATTTACATTTACGTTAATTTTGATAATTCTTACTTAAAAAACCATACGATAGAGGGTATAAACTATGCATGTAGTGGAAGAATGCGAACCCTCTCTATATTTATTATTAAGTATAGAACGATGGTAAATAATAATACGATTGCTTTAAAGCATATTTTAAGACCCAAAAATTTTGACGATCTCAAGTGCTCCAAGAGTTTTATATGTCAAAAATGAATAACCATTTTCAATTTCGTTGCAACCCGAAACTACAGGCGCATCATATTCTAGTCCAATCAGAGAGCGCTGCAAGCGCCTCTACAGGTTTCGAAACTTATTAGTCTCTCATCAGGAGGCACATATGCTGCTCTCTCTGACCCAACTAGGACAAACCCCGGCGTGCAGTCACGAATTGCAACGAACGAAATGGCTGGGATGCCCTAGCGGCAACTGCTAGCAAAAGACTAAGTTTTCAAACTAATAGCACATAAAACAACACCAAAAATGTTGCTCCACATCCTACCAGATTGAAAACAATGGGAACCTTCTCTGGTTATACCTTTGAGGCTTCTAAAATTTGCAAGCCATAACGGATGCTGAGACTAAGGAAGATGAGGGAATTTTACAATTTATAATTCACGTCTCATCTGCTCAGCGAGGTAAAGTTCCAACGAGAATGGTTCCCTTCGTACTCCAATCAGAGTAAACATGTAAATCAAAAATTAATAAGCATTTTCAATTTCGTTGCAACACGAAACTACTTAGTCTTTAGTTTTATATGTATACAATAGTTTTAAAAAGACCTTCAGTTCTCCTACTCGTATTATCGCGTTGCACTTGGGTACGTACCTAAAACTATGCTGCTATGAACACCTCCATTTAATACTAAAAGAATCAGCTGATTTTATGTGTACAACAGAAAGACAAATACAGGAATTGGCCAAGGGCTATAAATACATAATTTGAAAACGTTGCTGACAAATCGTTGGAGTTTGGAAATTGCTTCTCTCGCTAACAAAGATATTCAAGAACAAAAATTGCCAAAGCTAGTACCACTAAGTGATATTAAAATATTTTGAAAAGAAAGTATTAAAATTGGTGTGAAGTGTCAGAAGATGTTTGAGAGCAATATTAATTTTAACAGAAGACGAATAGGTGATGTTCAGTATTTAAAAATTCAGCAATCTAGTAACGAAAGATAAACGGATTTCAGTGATTTTGAAAATGTTTTAACTGAAGGAGAGAAGGCACTTACGAGAGGACATAAAATTCCAGTGTGTTCTGGTAAAGGTTCTTGAGCTGTTGTTATTTTACTTCCAAAAATGTTGCAAGGTTTCATAGAAACTTTAATAAAACATAGACATAAATACATGTCTGACGTCGTCCGACGTTAATAACTATATGTTTGCAGTTCCAGGCAGTAAGCTAAAATGGGACAAAGGGGATGTTTCGATCCGTAAAGTGACAAGCAAAATTATTTTAACAAACTCTGAAGCTATATCAAGCAACAAATTACGCAAAAATATTGCAACAGTAGCACAAATTTTAAGTATGTCCAAAAATTAAACCTAAAGAATTTGTCAAGTTTATGGGGCATGACGAAAAAATGCATGATGAATGTTATGAATTACCTGCTGACATTTATCAAACCGTAAAATTGTCAAAATTTTTAATAGTAATGGAAAGGGATTCTCTTCCTTTAGAATATAAAAGAAAATCGCTTGAAGAACTAGATTTTCACCACGATTGAGAAAAATGCGGAAGAAAATAAAAAAAGCAATCTTCAAAATACGAATATTAATTTTCCAAGTATTGCAGGTATGCAAAAAGTTAAAAAAAAGTAAAGCGTTGGTTGCAAAAGATAACGTTCTGGCTCAAACAAGTAAAGAATTTAAAACGGACAGTGACGATAAGTACTATCCAAATAAAAAAACTACTCAAAGCATCAAAAAACCAAGCAAGGGAAGATTCCGAATGCGAATCATATGTGCCTCCACGAAGAAGAAATATTAAAAAACAAACCTTTTAAGAGAACACTTTTCAAATTATATTCAAGATGGCGTATATCCATCTAGATAAAAAGATGAATTCCAATATTATAAAATCAAAAATTCAACATCTTATAAAAATAAAATATGTAGGTATGGCACATGTAAGTTTTTTATATGATGCTTAAGTGAAAATATAGAAATATTTTTTTTTACTTTTTGTTGCTATTTTTATAATTTTTTTTAATTCTTAGATATAATAAACATCTAACCAACGCCTCAATTAAAGGGTTTGACATTAAAACAAAACATAATGAAATCATTTTTGTAGAAAAAAAAATTAAATAGGTACCTAAAAACCTAGTTTTGAGTTTTTCTCAAAATTTTTTGAGATTAGGATGAAAAGACCACTACACAAATTGTAGATTTTTTTATCGCCCACAGCTTTTGCATTGAATTTTTTTAAACGATGCAATGTTTAGCTAGAAATTTCAGAAAACCATTTTCGCCCTTAAAACCACCCCACCTTCACCTTATGGATTATTTTCGTACACTTTGCTGTAAGAATACGTTTTGTTGGAACATTTTTACAGCTATGTATACTAGTTCACTGATTTTTAATTAAAATTTTTAAATAAACCGTTGCCACTTTTTTCTGTGAGATAGGTAATATGTTTACTGCAAATAATAAATTATATCGTTAAGAGCCTTTATAATTTTACTGTATAAGAGCAATAATTCACACAAAATAACTTGGCTTAGCTTAATTTATTGCAAAATACTAGCTTTGGAATATCTACTAATAAAAAATTTTTAAACATATAATCCAAACAAACCATGTTCATATCTTAAGCTTATTTAAAATATCAAAAATAACCATCCTTTATTTTTAATGTAAACAACAATAGAACATGTGAACAAATTTCCACTATTTCTTTACCTATATCCGTAATAAATACCTATACTACCTCTCGCTGTGCACCAAAGTTCGACCCACTCAATCCTTTATTCATTTTCGAATCTTTGGCAACGCCGTCTGAGGCAACAACGTACCGGCTTTCATTCTTAGCCATATATAGTTGTGAGGCGACAGCGCATTGGATTTAATCGTAAATTTATATATAAAAAAAAACATTTAAAATCGTTTCCCCTCTTTAGAAATTCTTAATTAGAAAGTTCCCCTCATTGTATATATGCATATATTTTTTGAAAAAAAGAACTACAAAAGGGTGAGGCGAGGTCGTCATAGTTTTCACCGCGAGGCGACAACGTACCTTTTATCGATATATATATATATATATATATATATATATATATATATATATATATATATATATATATATATTGATGTGATCTTGATTATTGATATGAGATAATATTCTTATATGTCACTTAATTTAATCAATGTATTAATACTAATCTAATTAATTAACCAGATCACATATCAATATGTTTTCAATCTCAGGGCGAATTATAAATTAATTACTTACTTTCGTGGCTTCAAATATTTCTTAATGGTTCCTAATCGGGATAGAAAAGAAAAGAGTAAAAAAAATACACATATGGGTTACAATTATAATCAAAATATTTTTTATTTTATTTAAAAGGCAATCAATGCTTAATATTTGCTATTTCTTATTATTCTTAAACATAACATTTACAAATGGGAATCTTATTTCCTTTTGGTTTTCAATTGAAAGTTTTTATTAACATTTAACTATTAGGAGTTATTAGGAACAACTCTATTTAAGTTTGATGAAGCTTTTCTGATATTATTGATTATGTTATTCAATTTTTTATGTGGAATTTAATACGAAAAACCCATACATTCATGTCCAAACAAATGAGACTGACCTTTTCCTGGTGAACTGAAAATGTCCTCACACAAGACCCGTTTCCTGCTATCCTTGGCTGCGATCAAACCTCGTCCTGGCTTCCAGTAATGTTCTCCTTTGAAAAACTAGCTCGTATAGCTCTCGTTCCTGCTTTTGTCGTGATGCTGTGTTCTACCTTTTTCGAAACTGCTATCAGCTACCGGGACACTCTTGGCTCAAGGAGGTTCTTTTACTCTCGACCTGGCCTACTTCTCGTTCCACGATAGATACTCCACACTCACGGAACTATACCGGCTTTCTCACTCTCCGTACACTACCGTCTACTACTCGACTTCACTTCTCGACAGCTCAAAACATTCTGATCTCACTTTCTCATCCATTCCCCTACTTTCTAAATATCCCTTCCAGATTCACAAATCAATCTTCCACCACCAACTCTCATTCGTAATATTCCTCAAAACCAATTTTTAATCTTTCTAAATATGCTTAATGGATTTCAAAAGAAAATATTTAATTCCCATTCTAAAATACTTTCTAACTCAAAAATGAATAACCACTTTCAATTTCGTTGCAAAACGAAAATACAGCCGAACCATATTCCAGTCCAATCAGAGAGTGCTGCAAGCACCTCTACCGGTTTCGAAACTTATTAGTCTCTCATCAGGAGGCACATATGCTGCTCTCCCTGATCCAACCAAAACAAACCCCAGCGTGCAGTCCCGAATTGCAACGAACGAAATGGCATAGATGCCCTAGCGGCAACTGCTAGCAAAAGACTAAGTTTTCACTCTAATGGCATATAACATATCCCACCAGAATGAAAACAATGGGAACCTTCTCTGGTTACACCTCCGAGGCTTCTACAATTTGCAAGCCATACGGATGCTGAGACTAAGGAAGATGAGGGAATTCTACAATTTACAATTCACGTCACATCTGCTCAGCGCGGTAAAGTTCCAACGAGACTGGTTCCCTTCATACTCCACACAGAGTAAATGTAAATCAAAAATGAATAACCACTTTCAATTTCGTTGCAAAACGAAAATACAGCCGAACCATATTCCAGTCCAATCAGAGAGTGCTGCAAGCACCTCTACCGGTTTCGAAACTTATTAGTCTCTCATCAGGAGGCACATATGCTGCTCTCCCTGATCCAACCAAAACAAACCCCAGCGTGCAGTCCCGAATTGCAACGAACGAAATGGCATAGATGCCCTAGCGGCAACTGCTAGCAAAAGACTAAGTTTTCACTCTAATGGCATATAACATATCCCACCAGAATGAAAACAATGGGAACCTTCTCTGGTTACACCTCCGAGGCTTCTACAATTTGCAAGCCATACGGATGCTGAGACTAAGGAAGATGAGGGAATTCTACAATTTACAATTCACGTCACATCTGCTCAGCGCGGTAAAGTTCCAACGAGACTGGTTCCCTTCATACTCCACACAGAGTAAATGTAAATCAAAAATGAATAACCACTTTCAATTTCGTTGCAAAACGAAAATACAGCCGAACCATATTCCAGTCCAATCAGAGAGTGCTGCAAGCACCTCTACCGGTTTCGAAACTTATTAGTCTCTCATCAGGAGGCACATATGCTGCTCTCCCTGATCCAACCAAAACAAACCCCAGCGTGCAGTCCCGAATTGCAACGAACGAAATGGCATAGATGCCCTAGCGGCAACTGCTAGCAAAAGACTAAGTTTTCACTCTAATGGCATATAACATATCCCACCAGAATGAAAACAATGGGAACCTTCTCTGGTTACACCTCCGAGGCTTCTACAATTTGCAAGCCATACGGATGCTGAGACTAAGGAAGATGAGGGAAT
The DNA here is from genome assembly GCF_917563875.1 of Diabrotica virgifera virgifera. NCBI lineage: Eukaryota > Metazoa > Arthropoda > Insecta > Coleoptera > Chrysomelidae > Diabrotica > Diabrotica virgifera. The sequence goes on along the minus strand of NC_065447.1, from coordinate 129,321,960 downwards.
TCTACAATTTACAATTCACGTCACATCTGCTCAGCGCGGTAAAGTTCCAACGAGACTGGTTCCCTTCATACTCCACACAGAGTAAATGTAAATCAAAAATGAATAACCACTTTCAATTTCGTTGCAAAACGAAAATACAGCCGAACCATATTCCAGTCCAATCAGAGAGTGCTGCAAGCACCTCTACCGGTTTCGAAACTTATTAGTCTCTCATCAGGAGGCACATATGCTGCTCTCCCTGATCCAACCAAAACAAACCCCAGCGTGCAGTCCCGAATTGCAACGAACGAAATGGCATAGATGCCCTAGCGGCAACTGCTAGCAAAAGACTAAGTTTTCACTCTAATGGCATATAACATATCCCACCAGAATGAAAACAATGGGAACCTTCTCTGGTTACACCTCCGAGGCTTCTACAATTTGCAAGCCATACGGATGCTGAGACTAAGGAAGATGAGGGAATTCTACAATTTACAATTCACGTCACATCTGCTCAGCGCGGTAAAGTTCCAACGAGACTGGTTCCCTTCATACTCCACACAGAGTAAATGTAAATCAAAAATGAATAACCACTTTCAATTTCGTTGCAAAACGAAAATACAGCCGAACCATATTCCAGTCCAATCAGAGAGTGCTGCAAGCACCTCTACCGGTTTCGAAACTTATTAGTCTCTCATCAGGAGGCACATATGCTGCTCTCCCTGATCCAACCAAAACAAACCCCAGCGTGCAGTCCCGAATTGCAACGAACGAAATGGCATAGATGCCCTAGCGGCAACTGCTAGCAAAAGACTAAGTTTTCACTCTAATGGCATATAACATATCCCACCAGAATGAAAACAATGGGAACCTTCTCTGGTTACACCTCCGAGGCTTCTACAATTTGCAAGCCATACGGATGCTGAGACTAAGGAAGATGAGGGAATTCTACAATTTACAATTCACGTCACATCTGCTCAGCGCGGTAAAGTTCCAACGAGACTGGTTCCCTTCATACTCCACACAGAGTAAATGTAAATCAAAAATGAATAACCACTTTCAATTTCGTTGCAAAACGAAAATACAGCCGAACCATATTCCAGTCCAATCAGAGAGTGCTGCAAGCACCTCTACCGGTTTCGAAACTTATTAGTCTCTCATCAGGAGGCACATATGCTGCTCTCCCTGATCCAACCAAAACAAACCCCAGCGTGCAGTCCCGAATTGCAACGAACGAAATGGCATAGATGCCCTAGCGGCAACTGCTAGCAAAAGACTAAGTTTTCACTCTAATGGCATATAACATATCCCACCAGAATGAAAACAATGGGAACCTTCTCTGGTTACACCTCCGAGGCTTCTACAATTTGCAAGCCATACGGATGCTGAGACTAAGGAAGATGAGGGAATTCTACAATTTACAATTCACGTCACATCTGCTCAGCGCGGTAAAGTTCCAACGAGACTGGTTCCCTTCATACTCCACACAGAGTAAATGTAAATCAAAAATGAATAACCACTTTCAATTTCGTTGCAAAACGAAAATACAGCCGAACCATATTCCAGTCCAATCAGAGAGTGCTGCAAGCAACTCTACCGGTTTCGAAACTTATTAGTCTCTCATCAGGAGGCACATATGCTGCTCTCCCTGATCCAACCAAAACAAACCCCAGCGTGCAGTCCCGAATTGCAACGAACGAAATGGCATAGATGCCCTAGCGGCAACTGCTAGCAAAAGACTAAGTTTTCACTCTAATGGCATATAACATATCCCACCAGAATGAAAACAATGGGAACCTTCTCTGGTTACACCTCCGAGGCTTCTACAATTTGCAAGCCATACGGATGCTGAGACTAAGGAAGATGAGGGAATTCTACAATTTACAATTCACGTCACATCTGCTCAGCGCGGTAAAGTTCCAACGAGACTGGTTCCCTTCATACTCCACACAGAGTAAATGTAAATCAAAAATGAATAACCACTTTCAATTTCGTTGCAAAACGAAAATACAGCCGAACCATATTCCAGTCCAATCAGAGAGTGCTGCAAGCACCTCTACCGGTTTCGAAACTTATTAGTCTCTCATCAGGAGGCACATATGCTGCTCTCCCTGATCCAACCAAAACAAACCCCAGCGTGCAGTCCCGAATTGCAACGAACGAAATGGCATAGATGCCCTAGCGGCAACTGCTAGCAAAAGACTAAGTTTTCACTCTAATGGCATATAACATATCCCACCAGAATGAAAACAATGGGAACCTTCTCTGGTTACACCTCCGAGGCTTCTACAATTTGCAAGCCATACGGATGCTGAGACTAAGGAAGATGAGGGAATTCTACAATTTACAATTCACGTCACATCTGCTCAGCGCGGTAAAGTTCCAACGAGACTGGTTCCCTTCATACTCCACACAGAGTAAATGTAAATCAAAAATGAATAACCACTTTCAATTTCGTTGCAAAACGAAAATACAGCCGAACCATATTCCAGTCCAATCAGAGAGTGCTGCAAGCACCTCTACCGGTTTCGAAACTTATTAGTCTCTCATCAGGAGGCACATATGCTGCTCTCCCTGATCCAACCAAAACAAACCCCAGCGTGCAGTCCCGAATTGCAACGAACGAAATGGCATAGATGCCCTAGCGGCAACTGCTAGCAAAAGACTAAGTTTTCACTCTAATGGCATATAACATATCCCACCAGAATGAAAACAATGGGAACCTTCTCTGGTTACACCTCCGAGGCTTCTACAATTTGCAAGCCATACGGATGCTGAGACTAAGGAAGATGAGGGAATTCTACAATTTACAATTCACGTCACATCTGCTCAGCGCGGTAAAGTTCCAACGAGACTGGTTCCCTTCATACTCCACACAGAGTAAATGTAAATCAAAAATGAATAACCACTTTCAATTTCGTTGCAAAACGAAAATACAGCCGAACCATATTCCAGTCCAATCAGAGAGTGCTGCAAGCACCTCTACCGGTTTCGAAACTTATTAGTCTCTCATCAGGAGGCACATATGCTGCTCTCCCTGATCCAACCAAAACAAACCCCAGCGTGCAGTCCCGAATTGCAACGAACGAAATGGCATAGATGCCCTAGCGGCAACTGCTAGCAAAAGACTAAGTTTTCACTCTAATGGCATATAACATATCCCACCAGAATGAAAACAATGGGAACCTTCTCTGGTTACACCTCCGAGGCTTCTACAATTTGCAAGCCATACGGATGCTGAGACTAAGGAAGATGAGGGAATTCTACAATTTACAATTCACGTCACATCTGCTCAGCGCGGTAAAGTTCCAACGAGACTGGTTCCCTTCATACTCCACACAGAGTAAATGTAAATCAAAAATGAATAACCACTTTCAATTTCGTTGCAAAACGAAAATACAGCCGAACCATATTCCAGTCCAATCAGAGAGTGCTGCAAGCACCTCTACCGGTTTCGAAACTTATTAGTCTCTCATCAGGAGGCACATATGCTGCTCTCCCTGATCCAACCAAAACAAACCCCAGCGTGCAGTCCCGAATTGCAACGAACGAAATGGCATAGATGCCCTAGCGGCAACTGCTAGCAAAAGACTAAGTTTTCACTCTAATGGCATATAACATATCCCACCAGAATGAAAACAATGGGAACCTTCTCTGGTTACACCTCCGAGGCTTCTACAATTTGCAAGCCATACGGATGCTGAGACTAAGGAAGATGAGGGAATTCTACAATTTACAATTCACGTCACATCTGCTCAGCGCGGTAAAGTTCCAACGAGACTGGTTCCCTTCATACTCCACACAGAGTAAATGTAAATCAAAAATGAATAACCACTTTCAATTTCGTTGCAAAACGAAAATACAGCCGAACCATATTCCAGTCCAATCAGAGAGTGCTGCAAGCACCTCTACCGGTTTCGAAACTTATTAGTCTCTCATCAGGAGGCACATATGCTGCTCTCCCTGATCCAACCAAAACAAACCCCAGCGTGCAGTCCCGAATTTTGCCGCTAGCGACAGCGAGTCTTTTGCTAGCAGTTGCCGCTAGGGCATCTATGCCATTTCGTTCGTTGCAATTCGGGACTGCACGCTGGGGTTTGTTTTGGTTGGATCAGGGAGAGCAGCATATGTGCCTCCTGATGAGAGACTAATAAGTTTCGAAACCGGTAGAGGTGCTTGCAGCACTCTCTGATTGGACTGGAATATGGTTCGGCTGTATTTTCGTTTTGCAACGAAATTGAAAGTGGTTATTCATTTTTGATTTACATTTACTCTGTGTGGAGTATGAAGGGAACCAGTCTCGTTGGAACTTTACCGCGCTGAGCAGATGTGACGTGAATTGTAAATTGTAGAATTCCCTCATCTTCCTTAGTCTCAGCATCCGTATGGCTTGCAAATTGTAGAAGCCTCGGAGGTGTAACCAGAGAAGGTTCCCATTGTTTTCATTCTGGTGGGATATGTTATATGCCATTAGAGTGAAAACTTAGTCTTTTGCTAGCAGTTGCCGCTAGGGCATCTATGCCATTTCGTTCGTTGCAATTCGGGACTGCACGCTGGGGTTTGTTTTGGTTGGATCAGGGAGAGCAGCATATGTGCCTCCTGATGAGAGACTAATAAGTTTCGAAACCGGTAGAGGTGCTTGCAGCACTCTCTGATTGGACTGGAATATGGTTCGGCTGTATTTTCGTTTTGCAACGAAATTGAAAGTGGTTATTCATTTTTGATTTACATTTACTCTGTGTGGAGTATGAAGGGAACCAGTCTCGTTGGAACTTTACCGCGCTGAGCAGATGTGACGTGAATTGTAAATTGTAGAATTCCCTCATCTTCCTTAGTCTCAGCATCCGTATGGCTTGCAAATTGTAGAAGCCTCGGAGGTGTAACCAGAGAAGGTTCCCATTGTTTTCATTCTGGTGGGATATGTTATATGCCATTAGAGTGAAAACTTAGTCTTTTGCTAGCAGTTGCCGCTAGGGCATCTATGCCATTTCGTTCGTTGCAATTCGGGACTGCACGCTGGGGTTTGTTTTGGTTGGATCAGGGAGAGCAGCATATGTGCCTCCTGATGAGAGACTAATAAGTTTCGAAACCGGTAGAGGTGCTTGCAGCACTCTCTGATTGGACTGGAATATGGTTCGGCTGTATTTTCGTTTTGCAACGAAATTGAAAGTGGTTATTCATTTTTGATTTACATTTACTCTGTGTGGAGTATGAAGGGAACCAGTCTCGTTGGAACTTTACCGCGCTGAGCAGATGTGACGTGAATTGTAAATTGTAGAATTCCCTCATCTTCCTTAGTCTCAGCATCCGTATGGCTTGCAAATTGTAGAAGCCTCGGAGGTGTAACCAGAGAAGGTTCCCATTGTTTTCATTCTGGTGGGATATGTTATATGCCATTAGAGTGAAAACATAGTCTTTTGCTAGCAGTTGCCGCTAGGGCATCTATGCCATTTCGTTCGTTGCAATTCGGGACTGCACGCTGGGGTTTGTTTTGGTTGGATCAGGGAGAGCAGCATATGTGCCTCCTGATGAGAGACTAATAAGTTTCGAAACCGGTAGAGGTGCTTGCAGCACTCTCTGATTGGACTGGAATATGGTTCGGCTGTATTTTCGTTTTGCAACGAAATTGAAAGTGGTTATTCATTTTTGATTTACATTTACTCTGTGTGGAGTATGAAGGGAACCAGTCTCGTTGGAACTTTACCGCGCTGAGCAGATGTGACGTGAATTGTAAATTGTAGAATTCCCTCATCTTCCTTAGTCTCAGCATCCGTATGGCTTGCAAATTGTAGAAGCCTCGGAGGTGTAACCAGAGAAGGTTCCCATTGTTTTCATTCTGGTGGGATATGTTATATGCCATTAGAGTGAAAACTTAGTCTTTTGCTAGCAGTTGCCGCTAGGGCATCTATGCCATTTCGTTCGTTGCAATTCGGGACTGCACGCTGGGGTTTGTTTTGGTTGGATCAGGGAGAGCAGCATATGTGCCTCCTGATGAGAGACTAATAAGTTTCGAAACCGGTAGAGGTGCTTGCAGCACTCTCTGATTGGACTGGAATATGGTTCGGCTGTATTTTCGTTTTGCAACGAAATTGAAAGTGGTTATTCATTTTTGATTTACATTTACTCTGTGTGGAGTATGAAGGGAACCAGTCTCGTTGGAACTTTACCGCGCTGAGCAGATGTGACGTGAATTGTAAATTGTAGAATTCCCTCATCTTCCTTAGTCTCAGCATCCGTATGGCTTGCAAATTGTAGAAGCCTCGGAGGTGTAACCAGAGAAGGTTCCCATTGTTTTCATTCTGGTGGGATATGTTATATGCCATTAGAGTGAAAACTTAGTCTTTTGCTAGCAGTTGCCGCTAGGGCATCTATGCCATTTCGTTCGTTGCAATTCGGGACTGCACGCTGGGGTTTGTTTTGGTTGGATCAGGGAGAGCAGCATATGTGCCTCCTGATGAGAGACTAATAAGTTTCGAAACCGGTAGAGGTGCTTGCAGCACTCTCTGATTGGACTGGAATATGGTTCGGCTGTATTTTCGTTTTGCAACGAAATTGAAAGTGGTTATTCATTTTTGATTTACATTTACTCTGTGTGGAGTATGAAGGGAACCAGTCTCGTTGGAACTTTACCGCGCTGAGCAGATGTGACGTGAATTGTAAATTGTAGAATTCCCTCATCTTCCTTAGTCTCAGCATCCGTATGGCTTGCAAATTGTAGAAGCCTCGGAGGTGTAACCAGAGAAGGTTCCCATTGTTTTCATTCTGGTGGGATATGTTATATGCCATTAGAGTGAAAACTTAGTCTTTTGCTAGCAGTTGCCGCTAGGGCATCTATGCCATTTCGTTCGTTGCAATTCGGGACTGCACGCTGGGGTTTGTTTTGGTTGGATCAGGGAGAGCAGCATATGTGCCTCCTGATGAGAGACTAATAAGTTTCGAAACCGGTAGAGGTGCTTGCAGCACTCTCTGATTGGACTGGAATATGGTTCGGCTGTATTTTCGTTTTGCAACGAAATTGAAAGTGGTTATTCATTTTTGATTTACATTTACTCTGTGTGGAGTATGAAGGGAACCAGTCTCGTTGGAACTTTACCGCGCTGAGCAGATGTGACGTGAATTGTAAATTGTAGAATTCCCTCATCTTCCTTAGTCTCAGCATCCGTATGGCTTGCAAATTGTAGAAGCCTCGGAGGTGTAACCAGAGAAGGTTCCCATTGTTTTCATTCTGGTGGGATATGTTATATGCCATTAGAGTGAAAACTTAGTCTTTTGCTAGCAGTTGCCGCTAGGGCATCTATGCCATTTCGTTCGTTGCAATTCGGGACTGCACGCTGGGGTTTGTTTTGGTTGGATCAGGGAGAGCAGCATATGTGCCTCCTGATGAGAGACTAATAAGTTTCGAAACCGGTAGAGGTGCTTGCAGCACTCTCTGATTGGACTGGAATATGGTTCGGCTGTATTTTCGTTTTGCAACGAAATTGAAAGTGGTTATTCATTTTTGATTTACATTTACTCTGTGTGGAGTATGAAGGGAACCAGTCTCGTTGGAACTTTACCGCGCTGAGCAGATGTGACGTGAATTGTAAATTGTAGAATTCCCTCATCTTCCTTAGTCTCAGCATCCGTATGGCTTGCAAATTGTAGAAGCCTCGGAGGTGTAACCAGAGAAGGTTCCCATTGTTTTCATTCTGGTGGGATATGTTATATGCCATTAGAGTGAAAACATAGTCTTTTGCTAGCAGTTGCCGCTAGGGCATCTATGCCATTTCGTTCGTTGCAATTCGGGACTGCACGCTGGGGTTTGTTTTGGTTGGATCAGGGAGAGCAGCATATGTGCCTCCTGATGAGAGACTAATAAGTTTCGAAACCGGTAGAGGTGCTTGCAGCACTCTCTGATTGGACTGGAATATGGTTCGGCTGTATTTTCGTTTTGCAACGAAATTGAAAGTGGTTATTCATTTTTGATTTACATTTACTCTGTGTGGAGTATGAAGGGAACCAGTCTCGTTGGAACTTTACCGCGCTGAGCAGATGTGACGTGAATTGTAAATTGTAGAATTCCCTCATCTTCCTTAGTCTCAGCATCCGTATGGCTTGCAAATTGTAGAAGCCTCGGAGGTGTAACCAGAGAAGGTTCCCATTGTTTTCATTCTGGTGGGATATGTTATATGCCATTAGAGTGAAAACTTAGTCTTTTGCTAGCAGTTGCCGCTAGGGCATCTATGCCATTTCGTTCGTTGCAATTCGGGACTGCACGCTGGGGTTTGTTTTGGTTGGATCAGGGAGAGCAGCATATGTGCCTCCTGATGAGAGACTAATAAGTTTCGAAACCGGTAGAGGTGCTTGCAGCACTCTCTGATTGGACTGGAATATGGTTCGGCTGTATTTTCGTTTTGCAACGAAATTGAAAGTGGTTATTCATTTTTGATTTACATTTACTCTGTGTGGAGTATGAAGGGAACCAGTCTCGTTGGAACTTTACCGCGCTGAGCAGATGTGACGTGAATTGTAAATTGTAGAATTCCCTCATCTTCCTTAGTCTCAGCATCCGTATGGCTTGCAAATTGTAGAAGCCTCGGAGGTGTAACCAGAGAAGGTTCCCATTGTTTTCATTCTGGTGGGATATGTTATATGCCATTAGAGTGAAAACATAGTCTTTTGCTAGCAGTTGCCGCTAGGGCATCTATGCCATTTCGTTCGTTGCAATTCGGGACTGCACGCTGGGGTTTGTTTTGGTTGGATCAGGGAGAGCAGCATATGTGCCTCCTGATGAGAGACTAATAAGTTTCGAAACCGGTAGAGGTGCTTGCAGCACTCTCTGATTGGACTGGAATATGGTTCGGCTGTATTTTCGTTTTGCAACGAAATTGAAAGTGGTTATTCATTTTTGATTTACATTTACTCTGTGTGGAGTATGAAGGGAACCAGTCTCGTTGGAACTTTACCGCGCTGAGCAGATGTGACGTGAATTGTAAATTGTAGAATTCCCTCATCTTCCTTAGTCTCAGCATCCGTATGGCTTGCAAATTGTAGAAGCCTCGGAGGTGTAACCAGAGAAGGTTCCCATTGTTTTCATTCTGGTGGGATATGTTATATGCCATTAGAGTGAAAACTTAGTCTTTTGCTAGCAGTTGCCGCTAGGGCATCTATGCCATTTCGTTCGTTGCAATTCGGGACTGCACGCTGGGGTTTGTTTTGGTTGGATCAGGGAGAGCAGCATATGTGCCTCCTGATGAGAGACTAATAAGTTTCGAAACCGGTAGAGGTGCTTGCAGCACTCTCTGATTGGACTGGAATATGGTTCGGCTGTATTTTCGTTTTGCAACGAAATTGAAAGTGGTTATTCATTTTTGATTTACATTTACTCTGTGTGGAGTATGAAGGGAACCAGTCTCGTTGGAACTTTACCGCGCTGAGCAGATGTGACGTGAATTGTAAATTGTAGAATTCCCTCATCTTCCTTAGTCTCAGCATCCGTATGGCTTGCAAATTGTAGAAGCCTCGGAGGTGTAACCAGAGAAGGTTCCCATTGTTTTCATTCTGGTGGGATATGTTATATGCCATTAGAGTGAAAACTTAGTCTTTTGCTAGCAGTTGCCGCTAGGGCATCTATGCCATTTCGTTCGTTGCAATTCGGGACTGCACGCTGGGGTTTGTTTTGGTTGGATCAGGGAGAGCAGCATATGTGCCTCCTGATGAGAGACTAATAAGTTTCGAAACCGGTAGAGGTGCTTGCAGCACTCTCTGATTGGACTGGAATATGGTTCGGCTGTATTTTCGTTTTGCAACGAAATTGAAAGTGGTTATTCATTTTTGATTTACATTTACTCTGTGTGGAGTATGAAGGGAACCAGTCTCGTTGGAACTTTACCGCGCTGAGCAGATGTGACGTGAATTGTAAATTGTAGAATTCCCTCATCTTCCTTAGTCTCAGCATCCGTATGGCTTGCAAATTGTAGAAGCCTCGGAGGTGTAACCAGAGAAGGTTCCCATTGTTTTCATTCTGGTGGGATATGTTATATGCCATTAGAGTGAAAACTTAGTCTTTTGCTAGCAGTTGCCGCTAGGGCATCTATGCCATTTCGTTCGTTGCAATTCGGGACTGCACGCTGGGGTTTGTTTTGGTTGGATCAGGGAGAGCAGCATATGTGCCTCCTGATGAGAGACTAATAAGTTTCGAAACCGGTAGAGGTGCTTGCAGCACTCTCTGATTGGACTGGAATATGGTTCGGCTGTATTTTCGTTTTGCAACGAAATTGAAAGTGGTTATTCATTTTTGATTTACATTTACTCTGTGTGGAGTATGAAGGGAACCAGTCTCGTTGGAACTTTACCGCGCTGAGCAGATGTGACGTGAATTGTAAATTGTAGAATTCCCTCATCTTCCTTAGTCTCAGCATCCGTATGGCTTGCAAATTGTAGAAGCCTCGGAGGTGTAACCAGAGAAGGTTCCCATTGTTTTCATTCTGGTGGGATATGTTATATGCCATTAGAGTGAAAACTTAGTCTTTTGCTAGCAGTTGCCGCTAGGGCATCTATGCCATTTCGTTCGTTGCAATTCGGGACTGCACGCTGGGGTTTGTTTTGGTTGGATCAGGGAGAGCAGCATATGTGCCTCCTGATGAGAGACTAATAAGTTTCGAAACCGGTAGAGGTGCTTGCAGCACTCTCTGATTGGACTGGAATATGGTTCGGCTGTATTTTCGTTTTGCAACGAAATTGAAAGTGGTTATTCATTTTTGATTTACATTTACTCTGTGTGGAGTATGAAGGGAACCAGTCTCGTTGGAACTTTACCGCGCTGAGCAGATGTGACGTGAATTGTAAATTGTAGAATTCCCTCATCTTCCTTAGTCTCAGCATCCGTATGGCTTGCAAATTGTAGAAGCCTCGGAGGTGTAACCAGAGAAGGTTCCCATTGTTTTCATTCTGGTGGGATATGTTATATGCCATTAGAGTGAAAACTTAGTCTTTTACTTTCTAACTATTTACAAATTTTAATGACCTATTCTCTCTTTCAAATGAGTCTTATTTAGCATAGGCTAATGATCGAAACCTTCCGCGAAAAACGATAATGAACTATCATCTATTTCACTGAGTTTTATTTAGCATAGGCTAATGATCGACCTTCCGAGAAGAACGATAATGGTACGCGTCATTCACTTTGTTTATCTAAGCACATTGTTCCGAGTTTCGTACGCTTATTCTAATCACTTCTTAAAATTAAATATAACAATTTGTTGTATACAGGTTGTTCTAAATTTATATGCCCGAGGTTGAGAAAATTAAAAATATTTTATATTAAAGTGAATTTTGTTTATAATTATCAAAATTTAATTTTCATATCAAATAGAAATATAACAAATCCCCGCCTTGTATTCGATAAAATTTATCTGCATTTTTAAATAAATTTTCTCGAGGCAAAACCAACTCCCTGTATATTTCCTTACTTTAATCTACGTCTTATATCCTAACTTACTATCTACTTCATGTAATTCTGTCTTTTATTCGTGATATTTGTATACATCGTGAATATTATAAATTCCTCGGATCTTTTCCGAGTTCCTGTGCCTCAACTCATAACTATTTATCCCATTTTCTTTGATGTTTCTTCCTGATTTTTCTCCATTGTTTGTTTTGTTTCTCTTTGATTGTCATCCAGTTTTTGTTGTGTTTCATCCATTTTCTGTTCCATTCTTTGTGACTGGAGTTGCATCATTTGTAATAATTTATCTATTCCTGATAATTCTTGCTGTTCTGATGCCATGATTGTCTTGTCTAAAATATCTTCTTGGTCTGAATTATTCTCTTGATTTGAATGTTCTTTTTGTTTTTTGTTGTCTTTGCTTTGGCTTCTTGTCACAGACATTTGTTTTCAAGAAGTACTGTCCCCGCCAAATATGAAATTTTACTAGTATGTTACCAAGACGACTTTTTCTCACCCAAATATTATAAATTGTCAATAAATATATCAAATGTAAATATCGTAAAATAAAATATTAAATCAGTTATGTAAAATTTGTACCTAAAGAGATCTAAAATTTTATGTTATCAAATGTAAGTATCTCACTTTTTACCACAGGCATATAAATTTTCAAATACCGGCTTTACTCTCTCTATCCTTCAAATTTGCCACTAGAAATACTTTACAATGCTTTCCACGTTGGACGACAGTTGATGTGATCTTGATTATTGTTATGAGATAATATTCTTATATGTCACTTAATTTAATCAATGTATTAATACTAATCTAATTAATTAACCAGATCACATATCAATATGTTTTCAATCTCAGGGCGAATTATAAATTAATTACTTACTTTCGTGGCTTCAAATATTTCTTAATGGTTCCTAATCGGGATAGAAAAGAAAAGAGTAAAAAAAAATACACATATGGGTTACAATTATAATCAAAATATTTTTTATTTTATTTAAAAGGCAATCAATGCTTAATATTTGCTATTTCTTATTATTCTTAAACATAACATTTACAAATGGGAATCTTATTTCCTTTTGGTTTTCAATTGAAAGTTTTTATTAACATTTAACTATTAGGAGTTATTAGGAACAACTCTATTTAAGTTTGATGAAGCTTTTCTGATATTATTGATTATGTTATTCAATTTTTTATGTGGAATTTAATACGAAAAACCCATACATTCATGTCCAAACAAATGAGACTGACCTTTTCCTGGTGAACTGAAAATGTCCTCACACAAGACCCGTTTCCTGCTATCCTTGGCTGCGATCAAACCTCGTCCTGGCTTCCAGTAATGTTCTCCTTTGAAAAACTAGCTCGAATAGCTCTCGTTCCTGCTTTTGTCGTGATGCTGTGTTCTACCTTTTTCGAAACTGCTATCAGCTACCGGGACACTCTTGGCTCAAGGAGGTTCTTTTACTCTCGACCTGGCCTACTTCTCGTTCCACGATAGATACTCCACACTCACGGAACTATACCGGCTTTCTCACTCTCCGTACACTACCGTCTACTACTCGACTTCACTTCTCGACAGCTCAAAACATTCTGATCTCACTTTCTCATCCATTCCCCTACTTTCTAAATATCCCTTCCAGATTCACAAATCAATCTTCCACCACCAACTCTCATTCGTAATATTCCTCAAAACCAATTTTTAATCTTTCTAAATATGCTTAATGGATTTCAAAAGAAAATATTTAATTCCCATTCTAAAATACTTTCTAACTATTTACAAATTTTAATGACCTATTCTCTCTTTCAAATGAGTCTTATTTAGCATAGGCTAATGATCGAAACCTTCCGCGAAAAACGATAATGAACTATCATCTATTTCACTGAGTTTTATTTAGCATAGGCTAATGATCGACCTTCCGAGAAGAACGATAATGGTACGCGTCATTCACTTTGTTTATCTAAGCACATTGTTCCGAGTTTCGTACGCTTATTCTAATCACTTCTTAAAATTAAATATAACAATTTGTTGTATACAGGTTGTTCTAAATTTATATGCCCGAGGTTGAGAAAATTAAAAATATTTTATATTAAAGTGAATTTTGTTTATAATTATCAAAATTTAATTTTCATATCAAATAGAAATATAACAATATATATATATATATATATATATATATATATATATATATATATATATATATATATATGATTATTAATATGTAGTGACTGTTAATAATACAAAATGAATAATTTTGGGGAATGCAGTCAATGTGTTTTGGGCTGATTAGAAGAGAAACACTTTGAACTTTTGTCGAGCTTTCGGACAATTTATTTCCTTTATCAAGACAATCTAAAAATACAAATGTTTAAATTTAGATGAAAACTAGAAAAATAATTACAAATTATTCATTTTATATATATATATATATATATATATATATATATATATATATATATATATATATATATATACAGCGTGTCTACTTGAGTTGGAAACATATGGGAAACTTTTTTATTATTAATTTTACGAAAAAAAGTTATTCTTTATAAAAAGTTCTGCATGCCCCAAAACCTAAGATTCAATTATCAGATATCAACTTTTCTCAATATTATACGAGGTATGTCAAAAAATATGAATTTTGTCTTAGGGTAAAGTACCTTTATTTCTCTCAATATCGAAAATTCTTATGATAAAAAGTTGTTTGGAATTAAAAACTAAGATGAAATATGCAATTACATGCTTCTTATTGAAAAAAAATATTTTTCTCAAATTTATGGATACCCAACATCGTTTTTAATTATTACAAATATCATAACTCGTTTATTATTCATTTTACGAAAAAAAGTTATTCTTCATAAAAAACTTTGCATGGTCTAAAATCTAAGACACAACCATGATATATCAACTTTTATTAATTTTATACGAGGTGTGTCAAAAAATATGAAATTCGCTCAATATTATAGCACCTTTATATTTCACAGTATTTCAATTAGAAGGATGTAATTGCATATTGACACATAGTTTTTAATTCTAAACAACTTTTTTAATAACCGTTTTCAATATTGTGAAAAATAAAGGTACTTTACTCTTGAGTGAAATTCATATTTTTTGACATAACTCGTATAAAATTAATAAAATGTCATATCTGTTGGTTGAATCGTCGGTCTTAGGACATACAGAGATTTTTATAAAGAATACATTTTTTTCGTAAAAGTAATAATAAAAGAGTTATCGTATGTGTAATGAATAAAAACGAAGTTAGTATCAATAAATTTGAGAAAAATTTGGAAAATATTTTTTTCCAATTAGAAGCATGTAATTACATATTTGAGCTTGGTTTTTATTTCCAAACAACTTTTCATAATAAGAATTTTCGATATTGAGAGAAATAAAGGTACTTTACCCTTAGCCGAAATTCATATTTTTTGACATACCTCGTATAATATTGAGAAAATTTGATATCTGATAATTGAATCTTAGGTTTTGGGGCATGCAGAACTTTTTATAAAGAATAACTTTTTTTCGTAAAATTAATAATAAAAAAGTTTCCCATATGTTTCCAACTCAAGTAGACACGCTGTATATATATATATATATATATATATATATATATATATATGTATATATGTATATATATACATCCTACTATCAATTTGGCATCGATACATTATGCATTTACCATCGATTTGGCATCGTCTTGCAAAGTGGCATCTGTATATCGATGCCACTTTACACTACCTTAATAACTTTTTTCCTGCACTTGTTACCAGAAGTCTAATCAACTCGGTAGTTAGAGATTTGATTTCTTGATGTTACTTTAATATATCAGCTTTCCTTGTTTATCCCTTACTAAGTTATATAAGTTTATTCCATAAAATGTTTGAGTCCAAAATGATGGTACAGTGAAAATATTATATACATTTAGTTCAGTGTTTTGCCGTTTTGTCGCTGCCGCTATATACATGAAAACGTATATCCCACTTTCATTATCAATGATTTTGGCATCAGAAATTTGGCATCACTGTTGAATACAATATTATCCACACCGAAAAATAGGCAATTTGAGAATGTATATATTATTTTCATCAACAAATCGTTCTGGCATCATGTTGTTTTCACCCAATTTTGAAAAAATGTGAAAACTTTGTATTATCCACGTCCGTCTGTCCGTCCGTCTGTCTGTAATCACAACTCCTCCGTCAATATACCAGCTAGAATGACAAATGAGGTGTCAACGGAAAGCTGATAATCCAAGGATGGTACTAAAGCTGAGATATTTGACCTTGGCGGTCTGTCCGTCGGTCTGTCCGACCGCGAATATAACTCCTATATCATTATACCAGGTAGAATGACAAATGAGGTGTCAAATGAAAGCTTATAATCCAAGGATGGTACTAAAGGTGACATATTTGACTTAGGCGGTCTGTGCGTCGGTCCCTCCGACCGCGAATATAACTCCTCCATTATTATACCAGCTTGAATGATAAATGAGGTGTCAAATAAAAGCTTATAATCCAAGGATGGTACTAAAGGTGAGATATTTGACCTAGGTTGTCTTTCCGTCGGTCCGTACGACCGCGAATATAACTTCTCCGTCATTATACCAGGTAGAATGACAAATGAGGTGTCAAATGAAAGCTGATAATCCAAGGATGGTACTAAAGGTGAGATATTTGACCTAGGCTGTCTTTCCGTCGGTCCGTACGACCGCGAATATAACTCCTCCATCATTATACCAGCTTGAATGATAAATGAGGTGTCAAATGAAAGCTTATGATCCAAGGATGGTACTAAAGGTGAGCTATTTGACCTAGGCTGTCTTTCCGTCGGTCCGTACGACCGCGAATATAACTTCTTTGTCATTATACCAGGTAGAATAACAAATGAGGTGTCAAATGAAAGCTTATAATCCAAGGATGGTACTAAAGGTGAGATATTTGACCTAGGCTGTCTTTCCGTCGGTCCGTACGACCGCGAATATAACTCTTCCATCATTATACCAGCTTGAATGATAAATGAGGTGTCAAATGAAAGCTTATGATCCAAGGATGGTACTAAAGGTAAGATATTTGACCTAGGCTGTCTTTTCGTCGGTCCGTACGACCGCGAATATAACTTCTCTGTCATTATACCAGGTAGAATGACAAATGAGGTGTCCTATGAAAGCTTATAATCCAAGGATGGTACTAAAGGTGAGATATTTGACCTAGGCTGTCTTTCCGTCGGTCCGTACGACCGCGAATATAACTCCTCCATTATTATACCAGCTTGAATGATAAATGAGGTGTCAAATAAAAGCTTATAATCCAAGGATGGTACTAAAGGTGAGATATTTGACCTAGGTTGTCTTTCCGTCGGTCCGTACGACCCCGAATATAACTTCACCGTCATTATACCAGATTGAATGACAAATGAGGTGTCAAATGAAAGCTTATAATCCAAGGATGGTACTAAAGGTGAGATATTTGACCTAGGCTGTCTTTCCGTCGGTCCGTACGACCGCGAATATAACTCCTCCATCATTATACCAGCTTGAATGATAAATGAGGTGTCAAATGAAAGCTTATGATCCAAGGATGGTACTAAAGGTGAGATATTTGACCTAGGCTGTCTTTCCGTCGGTCCGTACGACCGCGAATATAACTTCACCGTCATTATACCAGATTGAATGACAAATGAGGTGTCCTATGAAAGCTTATAATCCAAGGATGGTACTAAAGGTGAGATATTTGACCTAGGCTGTCTTTCCGTCGGTCCGTACGACCGCGAATATAACTCCTCCATTATTATACCAGCTTGAATGATAAATGAGGTGTCAAATAAAAGCTTATAATCCAAGGATGGTACTAAAGGTGAGATATTTGACCTAGGCTGTCTTTCCGTCGGTCCGTACGACCGCGAATATAACTTCTCCGTCATTATACCAGGTAGAATGACAAATGAGGTGTCAAATGAAAGCTGATAATCTAAGGATGGTACTAAAGGTGAGATATTTGACCTAGGCGGTCTGTCCGTCGGTCCGTCCGACCGCGAATTTAACTCCTCCATCATTATACCAGCTAGAATGATAAATGAGGTGTCAAATGAAAGCTTATAATCGAAGGATGGTACTAAAGGTGAGATATTTGACCTAGGCAATCTTTCTGTCGGTCCGTACGACCGCCAATATAACACCTCCGCCATTATACCGTGTAGAATTACAAATGAGGTGACAAATGTCAAAGTTTAGTAAAAATGACTCAAAATTAGTAAATTCGTATATCAATCCACGCAAAGTTACACGTAAAATTCAAATATTGTCTTCCAGTTCTACTTTCGATTACTTTGGGTGAAAACCTAGGACTTACGAAGTCCAATTACTTGTTTTATTTAAAAATAAGGCATATCATAGACATGCCTTAGGCATCATAGAAGACAATGACACAGAAAAATCAAACACAGCAGCATGTCAAAAGGGCCTTAGTTATGTATCTTCGGTGGATGGTAATCGTGCCGATGGCTGGATGGCCACAGGGTGTATGTGGTCGTGAACGATCCCCTTGGGGTACCAGGCGAAACCCCATTGCATATAGCCTTCCTCTGGTAATGCGGGGCTCTTCCAGGGGTGACAAACCTTTCCCTAGCTACTCGTGGGAACATCATGGACTCAAACAACAAACTAACAATAACAAACAAAAAACCAAAACCAAATCCCGAGGCTGAACCAAAACGTTCACCTCAGCTGGAGGCCGCGGTTGAGGACGGACAGCAATGTTCAACTCAAGCTTCGGCCCCAGCAGAGGCCGGACAAGGATCACCTCGGGAAAATCGGCAAAAGCGCCACAAACTTAGTGGCGCCGAGCTAAAAAGAAGGAGGAAGGCCAGAGAGGCGGCGGGGAAGGCACCTACGGGAGCCACCCATCCCTCTCCAGCCCCTCCAAAAACAAAGGTGAGGGTGCCCGCATCGGAAGCTGTCAACAGTTCCACCTCCAAAAGAGGACAGGAACTGACAGCCCCCGGTGTGAAGCGCCTTCACCCAAGCACTTCCACGGAGAGCACGCCGCAGAAGCACAAGAAGGTACGCAGCGATGGAAACACCACTGCCCCTTCCCAAAGCTTCGCGGAAGCCTCCGTAACACACCTTAGGGTAGCTATCATAGATAAGGTAAACCCGTACGGCAAGGTTTCTGCCGACCGGGAAAACCTTATCAAACGCAGCCTGATGGAGGAATTGGACAGAGCAAT
This sequence comes from Diabrotica virgifera virgifera, assembly GCF_917563875.1. NCBI lineage: Eukaryota > Metazoa > Arthropoda > Insecta > Coleoptera > Chrysomelidae > Diabrotica > Diabrotica virgifera. The sequence goes on along the minus strand of NC_065447.1, from coordinate 129,303,322 downwards.
CTTGTCCACCTCCAACAGCCAAGCAAGAGCGCCCACGTTTAAGTCGTGGACCTACTCTGGTGAGATCATCAGAGTGGCCTGCGATGACGACGAGGCGCTTGCGTGGCTAAAAAAGGTTATAGATGACCTCAAACCGTGGGAGGACGCATCACTGGCTGTTGTCAGTCAGGATAAGCTGCCGAAGCTTACTAAAGCCTCTCTATGGATCTCGGAGGATGTTACTAACACCTCCGATGACACAGAAAGAGTGCTGCGGAGGCTAACGGCGCAAAATCCGGACATGTCAGTTGCGAGATGGTGCACCTTCCACCATGAGGCCAAAACCGATCCAAACGGACACCTGTTCGTCTTCGGAATCGGAGACGAGGACATGGCTGTCCTTAAGAAAAGAGCAATGAGGCTGAGCTACGCGTTCACCTCATTGACTCTAAAAGCAAGCAAACAAAAAATGGAGGGCACCTCCTCGGAACCAGGGACCTCAGATACTCGGCAACCGGATACGGTCACTGAGACTGAAACACCCGTGGTTCCACAGCAGGACGACGACCATCAGATGGTGGTCGACGAACCCTGCAGAGGAAGCACCGAAACGACTAAGGCTGCCGCCTCCTCAAGTGAGGAGGAAATGGACGCCTAAAAAGAACCAATACGACACCTTCGCCATGGGCAAAGACGTCAGGAAAAAGGTAACCATTATTCAATGCAACCTCCAGCACAAAAAGGTGGCAACAGCGACACTCTGCCGCCACCTGGATGTAAAGGAGGATGCAATAGCATTAATCCAAGAACCTTGGATAATTAAGACCAAAATAACTGGTTTTGGCAGTCTAAATGGTCAAATCTTCAGCTTACCAAGCAACCAACAACCGAGAACAGCAATATATGTTCCCAGGAAAATTAAAGCCTCCCCCCTGGTGCAGTTTTGTACTTCAGACGTAACTGCTGTTAAAGTAAAATGCCCATGGGGAAAAGGCAAAAGCAGAGAGTTGATACTAGCATCGGTCTACCTACCCTCAGATGCAGCCACCCTACCACCAACAAAGGAGATGGAAGATCTGGTAGACCATTCTCTCAGCCAGAAGGTAGAACTTATTATCGGCTGCGATTCGAATTCTCACCATCTAGGCTGGGGCAGCAAAGATAACAACTCTCGAGGTAAGTCTCTTTATGACTATATTATTAGTAAAGATTTGTATATCTTAAATAGAGGCACGGAACCTACATTTATTAATGTTCGTAGCCAAACTGTTATAGATATCACGCTAGCAACAGCAGAAATATCTAATAAAATTCAGAACTGGCAGGTCTCAGAGGACATCTCTATGTCTGATCACCGCTGGTTGACCTATATTATTAGTCTGGAAAAAAGCCTTATCAAATCTCGCGACCCTAGGTGGACGGATGTAGAACTCTACAACCGCCTCTTAGAAGATGCTCTGCGGAATGAAAAGGCTTTAACTCCAGGAACTAATACAGAATTGGAAAGGTACACGGTATCTATCCAAAATAAAATAAGCTACGCTTATAAAAAATCCTGTCCGATAAGGATGGTCCAGGAAAGTCGCAAAACCAACTCTTGGTGGTGCACTGAACTGGAACACCTTAGAAAAACAGCAAGAACTTCTTTTAATAAAGCAAAACGCACCAAACTCAAAGAGGATTGGGATATTTATCAATCAAACCTCAGAGAGTTTAAGAAAGTCTGTAGACAAAAACAAAGAGCTGCTTGGAGAGCCTACTGTGAGGAAATCGAAGATTTTCCGCAAGCTTCCAGGCTACAAAAAGCGCTCTCAAAAGATCCACATCGGCATATCAGCATACTAACAAAGGAAGATGGAAGCAAAACTTCCAACCTTTGCGAAAGTGCTGAGGTCCTGATGAAAACACACTTCCCCGGTTCTAGTATTTCAAAAGCACCAAACTGGACGGAAGAAATAATCATACCTACACCAAATGACTGGCATCTTGCCAGAACATTAATTAGTGAGGAAAAGATAAGATGGGCCATATCGTGCTTCGCCCCTTTTAAGTCACCAGGGCCTGACGGCATATATCCAGCCCTACTACGGTGGGGACTGGATATTCTTTTGCCGCACCTTGTGGGAATGTTCAGAGCCTCCTTGGCTCTGAGATATATTCCTAGAGAGTGGAGAGAGGTACGTGTGGTCTTCATACCAAAACCAGGTAGGATGGATTACACCCTACCGAAGGCTTTCCGACCAATTAGCCTGACATCTTTTCTCTTGAAAACGATGGAAAGGCTATGCGAGAGGTACATAAGAGATGAAGTTCTGGTTCATAATCCACTTCATCCAAATCAACATGCATATACTTCGGGAAGATCTACCGATTCTGCACTTCATCAAGTAGTGGGAAGAATTGAAAGATCGCTGGATAATAAAGAATCCACCCTAGGTATATTCATAGACATTGAGGGAGCGTTTGATAAAACAACTTTCCCAACCATCACCCAACAGCTCAATGTCAGGAATGTCCCCCTGGCCGTGAGCGAATGGATATTCAGTATGCTGTCAAATAGAGCAATAAGCATAAATGTAGAAGACGTTTTGGTTAGAGGGATGGTTACGAGGGGATGTCCACAAGGGGGGGTGCTATCACCACTCCTCTGGAACATAGTGTTGGATACCCTGGTTTACCAACTCAGCAAGAACGGTTTCTACACAATAGCCTATGCAGACGATATAACCGTCTTGCAAAGCGGTAAGTTTGAGAACACACTATGCGAGAGATTACAAGTTGCTCTCAGACTAATAGAAACATGGTGTAAGGAACACTCACTGTCTATAAATCCAAAAAAGACAGAGATGGTCCTCTTCACCAGAAAAAGAAGGATCACGGGCTTAATACCCCCTAGGATTCTAAACTGCAGTCTGAATTTCTCTGAAGAGGTGAAATACCTTGGTATTACCCTTGACAGGAAGTTAACATGGAACTCTCACTTAGATAGTAGAGCTAAAAGAGCATATATTGCCTATGAACAGTGTCGGCGAACGGTCGGACGCACTTGGGGCCTTTCGCCCAGGGTGGTCGCCTGGATCTACACTACTGTCATTAGGCCAATGCTAACTTACGGAGCCATTGCTTGGGTACCAAAAGTGCTACAGGCAACAGCGATCAACAAACTAAACCATATTCAACGGATGGCTTGCCTAAATATAACAGGTGCCATGAAAACAACACCAACTGCTGCAATGGAGTTGCTCATTGGCATTACCCCTTTAGACATATATGTCAGAGAGGTGGCGCTGATGACGATGATGAGGTTACGCTCAGCGGGTGCAAACCTTGATGTAGGAATGGGACAATTGAGATGTCGTTTCTGGCGGGGTGAGCTGGAGGCACTGCCCCAGCTGCATGCGGGCCATGGATGCGACTCAATTAAACCTACGTTTGTCTTCGACAAACCCTACAAAATCGAAACAAGTCAACATAGGGAGTCAAACGTGGCAAATGCATATTGCATCTACACCGATGGCTCCAAAACGAAAGAAGGCTCAGGATGTGGAATATACTCCAGATCATTGAACCTTAGTATAAAATGGGGCATGGGCAAAAATGCCAGCGTAGTTCAGACTGAACTGGCTGGTATCTCCATAGCTGCAAAAGAGATAATCGGGAAAGGTATAGCCGGCAAAACTGTAATAATCTGCACAGACAGCAGACAAGCGCTACTAACCCTGAACAGACCACGCGTCATATCAGGGCTAGTAATGGAGTGTCATGAATCACTAGCCCAAGCTTCGGATGGTAACAACATCATCCTGAGATGGGTTAAAGGACACAACAGAAATAAAGGCAACCGCATTGCTGACCAGCTGGCTAGAAGGGCAGCAGGCCTAAGACTCTTAGGACCTTGTGATCTTTTTGGCTTGTCGACTACAACAATCGCGGAAACTGTCAAATGTCACTCCCACTCGCAAACCGTAAGAAGATGGGAAGAAGGGCCAGGATGTAGACTTGCCAGGGTAACACTAAGGAACCTTGGGAAGTCAGCATCAGAAAAGTACTTGAGAATGACCAGGAAAAACCTACGCTTGACCGTTGGTTTTTTAACTGGCCATTGTCAACTAAGAAAACACCTCCACACACTGGGGCTAGTAGACACATCTCTATGCAGGAGATGTGAACGAGATGACGAAACTGTCGAGCATGTCCTATGTGAATGTCCGGAGTTATCGTCAATACGAGAGTATGCGAGATGTCACCAGGTGATTTGTCCACCTTCCTGGAAATGGCAGGATGGATAATGAACTAAGGACGACAACCCCCTGGGAGGATGTACAATGGGTCAATTGTGGCCTAAGTGCTGTGGGACTTGACTCACACTCCCTACTCTACAGATACAGACAGAGATGTATCTTCGGTCCTGTTAGTCCAATCGTGATGTATAGCACCTCAAATGATAGGATTTGACAAACAGAATACAATGACAGAAAAATCAAATACAACAGCATGTCAAAAGGGCCTTAGTAGCGTATCTTCGGTCCTATTAGTCCAATCGTGACGTACGGCATCTTAAATAATAGAACTTGACCAATAGAATCAAATTTGACACAAACAAATCAAATACAGCAACAAGTCAAAAGGGCATTTGTTATGTATCTTCGGTCCTAATGGTCCAATCGTGACATACAGCACCTCAAATGATAGGGTTTAACGAACAGAATACAATGACACAGAATAATCAAATACAGCAACATGCCAAAAGGGCCTTATTTACGTATCTTCGCTCCTATTGGTCCAATCGTGGAGTACAGCACCTCAAATAACTGGATTTGTCAAATAGAATACAATGACATAGAAAAATCAAATACAGCAGCATGTCAAAAGGGCCTTAGTCTTGTATCTACGGTCCTATTGGTCCAATCGTGATGTACAGCACCTCAAATAATAGTATTTGACAAATAATATAAAATGGCACAGAAAAATCAAATACAGCAACATGTTAAAAGGGCCTTAGTCATGCAGCTTCGCTACAATTGATCCAATCGTGACGTACAGCGCCTCAAACGATGGGATTTAACGGGCAGAATGCGACTGTAGACAAATCAAAATGGCGGCATGTAATAGCACCTTAAAATTGTAGAAATAAAATGGATTAACGCACAGAGGTGTATGACATATTATGTGACAGTATTTAACAAATTGAATACGATTACATACGTCCAGTTTTTGACAGGTGACTTCTCTACATGATAAACGCGAAAAGGCCCCCTTCGTTCACTGTTCGACATAGGCCTCCCGTTCACTGCATATATCCACTGCTTCCTGAAGCCGTGACATAAGAGGATAGAATTTAACGAATTAAACGACAAAGAAGACTAAACAAGGCATTATATATTCAACGTTAGAATTATGTTATAGTATAAAGGTATATATTTTTAAATGATAAATATATTTTTTTATTTAGTACATTCCGTACGTTTTTTAAACATGATCAGGAGAATTTGTTGCCTGAAGTCTATAAAAGAATTTTCTAACAATCCTTGCATTATGGATTATTTTTGAGAATGTGTTTAAATGATAGCTTACAGGCTTATTGTTCAATGGTCTTATCACTTTTAAGCGCTTGTCTTTTTGTAGGACTATTAATTGTGATTTCAACCATTCTTTCGGGACAATGCCTTTTCAGTAAATGAAGTGAATATTTTTATACATTTAATTTTTTTCCTCAATTAATTGGATGCCCCCTACTGGTGTTTGGTCTAAGCTTACAGCTTTTCCCCATTTAAGCTATTTTATAACTAATTATAATTAGGGGTACGGAATTTTCGCAAATAAAAAACATGAATTTCGCATTTACTTTTTTTATAATTACAAAATTTCGCATTTATTTTTAACTACGAGTAAAACAACAGAAAACATTAATTAAAAGCTAACATCGTTGTAATTTCGACATTCGACTCTTTAAGAGCTGTTCTTCGATCTGTCACTGTCACTACAATATTATATGTGCTGAAGAATCGTTCTGCGTCTATGCTGTTCGTTGGACTCCAAATGCTTGGTAATGCTGCTTTAGCAAATGACGAAAAACTGCACTGTGTAGCAATTGTGTCTTGTGTCACATAGATATAGGTCATCTGTTGCAAATTCTTTGACTCGATCACTCAAAATTGTTTTAGGGCGTCCCATTTTAGGGGATACTTTAAGTAACTTTATGTTACTATGAAAACTTTTTTGATAGACCATGATCTTAGTAAAAATTTACGGAATGATCACTGATTGTCCTGTTTGACTAATTTATATGTTTAGAAAATAAGAATTAGCCGACTTTTATTCCTACTTAAATTTTTACCAATACAAAAGACCGAAATGCAGATAACAACAGTCGGATTATTTATATTTCTCAAAGAATCAACATTGAAAAATATCAATTCCTTATCTTTATCTATTTAATGATGAACAATGAAAGTTCCTTCTGTTTCAACACGTGTTAGAAAAATAAACACCTTTCAAAAATGATGTACAATAGAAAACTTTCCGACTTCCGTAAAATCTTTCCATACCTTATTTACTACGTGACTACCTACTTATTTACGGACGAGTTGAGCACCTGCAGGTATTTCGCGGAAATAAACAAAAACTCCATATTTCACATTTATCTCATTTTTGTTCAAAATTTCGCCGAAATTCGCATCTATTCCGTACCCCTAATTATAAAAAAACAGTTGGTCCAGAATCATTATCTCGTTGACTTTTTCTTGTTTATCGTTGATAATTCTGCCGTTTGAACCTTCTGATAATCCATATATTTTCTCTATCTGCTCTTAAAGTGTGTTTATTATATTATTTTCTTTCTCATTTAATTTACACCGATCCAGAGTATAGCTCCATATAACAGTTCTAGTTCTGCAGTAACGAATCAATACTTTTATTTAGCACATTAATTTTTGTTTTTTTTTTTTTGTCTTCGGGTCTATTAAATAATTTTCTTGCAGTGTTTCTCGCAATTTTTAATTATCCATTTATTACTCTATTTGCCTTATTTTTTGAATATACGACTTGAATAAAGACTTTAATGTTTTGCCAGTCGTTATTGTTTAGTAGACCGGAATATTGAGATATTAATTCTTTACATTACATATTTGTCTTTCGGTGATTTTCTATTATTAATATGAAGCTGGAAGTGTTAGGTTACACTGGTTTTTGATATTTGGTCCAGAGTTCCCTCTCAATTCTTTTGTCGGATTTCTGTTTAATATTATCGCAGCTGCATGTACTGGTACTAGGTTCTGAGTGCTCAGGTGACCTTTGAAGGACTCCCAATTACTCTATTTCGTCCACTTCTTCTGAGGTGGGTTCAGAAGTGGATATCAACTTCTATTCCATATCTATTTATATGCCATCTAATGATTTTACTTTAAATTTAGCTGCTTGATCTTCTTCATTAGTAATACAATTTTTGTTATTTTTGCTATTTAGCAAACAGCATTAGAAAGTCTGTAAGCTTTTTTTATGAACTGCTGAAGTGCGTCCTATAAAAGTAGACATATTTTCATGAAAAACATGTTTTCATGAAAATTCTTTAATTTTATTCAACATGTTCAATACAGCGATTTTAACGGTTTTACAAATTTTTTATGTCGATGCCGTGCGCATAATACGATTCTGGAAGCTCTGAAAAATAGTTATTTTTTTCTTCAATTATCTCAGCTGATTTTTTTATTTACGAGTCATTTCTTCAGATTTGGGAACACTTAATAATCGGAGGGGGCCAAGTCAGGAGAGTAAGCCGCATGAGAAAGTAATTCGAACCCCAACTCGAATTTTTGCTACTGTCACAACGCTCTTGTGAGTCGATGTATTGTCTTAGGTCTTGAGAACACTTTAAAGAACACTTTTTTCTTCTGCTTATGGAGTCGTTTTTCATTCATCACATACTGGAACTCACCAAATAAATTTTGAAGACCCTGACATCAGAACTGTATTAAATTATATGTGATCTAAGTAAGTTATAGAAAAAGTCAGATAGAGTTATAAGTTATAGATAGAGTAGAACACTTATAAAAAAATTGTAACAAGCAATTGGACATCGTAAGTTCTAATTTTTCACCCAAAGTGACCGGAAGTTGAACCGGCAGTCGATATTTGAACTCTTCGTGTAACTTTTTGTCAGTTGATATGACGGATGAATTTTGTTCACCGACAGACATGGACGAACAGACAGGCATGAAACCGGAAGTATGTATTTGTTCTGGTTTTTCTTAGTCGCGTTGAATAATAGTTTGTACTATTTCGACGAATTTAAAACAGTACTTTCGGTTGCAACGCTGGAACAGGCAGTCCGAGGTCAAACTTCTCACATGTAATATCAGGTTTGTTCCAACATAAACTTTTGGACGGTCCAGAAACCGTCACGAAACTACTTGTACCGTTTGTTGTGCGCATGTTCGTAATTGTATCGCCCAGTTATCGTCCCATGACGGTAATTTGGAAACCGATGTTGGAACGGTTACCTGACTGATAACTGATTTATCTATCAATATGTATATTGTTGTTGGTATATCCAATGATAAAAGCTAAAGACGTATGCCGTAGATATAGTAATATTATGTGACACATGACAAAAGCTCTAAACAAATGACAATCAATGAAAAACCCTATTTCGCGATTACTGAAATGATCATCACGAAACCGTCACTAAAAGATCACAATTCTTGTTGGAACAGTGGGAAGGACGATCCGATGACGATCATATTTTTGTTGGAACGGATTTTGTTTACTGCGCAGGAGCGTTACCGTTTCGTGACGGTTTTCGGTCGTGTTGGAACAAACCTATTTTGGTTATAGGCTTTCATTTGACACCTTATTTGTCATTCTTTCTGCCCTACTAACAGAGGAGTTGTGTTTATTGACGGACAGACATGGATAATTCTAGGTTTTCACATTTAATGATAAAAACAATAATTATACAATTCAGTTAACCTGACTATGTCATTGTGATAATGACTTCTTATCTAAAAGTGACAACGGCAATTATTCCATTCACTTACGGTAAAATATCGCAAAACCTCCAGATTTTAAAGAACCGCTTGGATTGACATGAAATTTGGCACACACGTAGCTAAAATGCCAAAGAAAAAAGTGAGATTATGCCGATATGTTCTCTTGTCCTGGATGGGACTTTCACCCCTTCTTGGGGGTGAAAAAACATACGTTCAAAATAAGTCCGGAAGTGGATAAACTGACTAATTCTAATTCTAAGCAAATTTTGTTCTATAAAAGTTTTAAACGGCTGAAAATGTTATAAGACTTTTTTGCTCTACATTGCGCTTTCTATCTATACCTTTAAGGAACGCACTATTTTCGGGGACACCCTGTATATGATCTGTAAGTTGCATTGGTTCAAAATGCTTATTTTTGAAAGGGGTTTTGTTGAAAGGGCTCGAACGAATCACTAGTCACGAGTATGTATATGCAAATTTTAAACAACCATATCTTAACCAATTTTTGTCTTCCAGAAAATCAAAAAATCCCAAATATTTAAAAAAGCAAAACCTACATTTTTTACTCTTTAAGATATTTGGTAGCACTAATAATTTTTAAGTTATTTTGAAAAAAGTCTTTTTTTTCAAAATTAAAGATTTAAAATTTACTTTAAAACCAAATTTTTTCACAAATAAGCACTTTGAAGTGATGAAACTTACAAACACAAACAATACATAAAGTTACTTGTGAAGTGGTAACGATTAATTCCATTTGGGCTGTTAATTAGAGGGAGATTTTTACGATATTTTTAACCAAAAAAAAGGAACAACTTTATTTTGAGCGTAACTTGCTTACTCTTGCTGCTAGAAACTTTTTAAAAAAATAAAAATAAACGTTTTCTTAAACACTTTAAAAAAGTTGTAATAAGTTTTCCCAGAAAAGTGTTTCATTTTTTTTTATTTCACGTTAAAATATTCGATTTGGAATTTGACATATAAGAGCTTATTTTTCACTATAGCTGTTTTTAAACCAAGAGGAGTAATTCAAATTTCCCGCGCCGTAAACCTTGTTTGTAATTGGTACAACCTCAGGCAATTTTACTCATATCAAATTTTGACAATAATGACATTTATAATATTTTAACACTATTGGCATTTCTTAGCTTAGTTTATTTATTTTATCAGCGATTTTTGTATTTTCTGCGTTATTCCTTTTATTTTTAGATTTTTAGTCAATATTACCGTCAAAGGCCGATATGATCAACCAAAAAAGAAGATGTATCTGAAGATATTTCTAGTGACTTTCTTGGGTGTGAATCTGTCTTTTTAGTTTACCTACTCCTCTTGGTTTTAAAACAAAGCTTAGCAATAACTCTGCTTCTACTGGGTCTACAGACCTGACACATATACCATTTTTTCACTTTTCTATAAGCTATATTTGCTATTTGCTAATTTTTTTTCAATAAAGTAGGTACCTACTTTTTGAGTTATTTGCGAAAAAACCGTCTAAAAACGTGTTTTTTTTTTGTTGAAAAATGAACATATTCACTCGCAAATATCTCTAAAAGTATTGACTTAGTGAAAAAACTCTATAAAATAGAAGTTGCTTAGAATTAGCCAGTTTATCCAATTCCGGACTTATTTGAACGTATTTGTTTTCATCCCCGATAACGGACGAAACTCACCTCCAGATCAAAAGCACATATTGGCACAATATCACTTTTTTCTTTAACATATTAGCTATGCGTGTCCCAAATTTTATGTCAAACTAAGCGTTTCTTCAAAATTCTGAACAAAAACCGTAAGTAAATTAAACGAAAATGTAAAAGGTACATTCCATGTCAAATCACTCAGGCAAAAAAATTTGGATCTCCGATTTGTCTGAAAATTGGTATATAAATATACCAATATAATATTGCATGTAACTTTTTGGGTATTGTAATATAATTCAAATCCTTATGACCACTTAAAGTCCTATGTTTTGTCTATCTGTGGGCAAATTTTCAGCCAAATCGATTATGATGCATTTTGGGAATGGAGAAAAATGTAAAAAAACGGTATTTTAACGTTTTCTACACTATAAAATTTGATCAAAAGCTTGTTTTGAATCAAAGTAACTTGTTATAATGCCATATAATGACATTTTTGAGTCCCTTCTATTAAAATATTATGTTTTCCATTGATACTTTACGAGAGAAAATGGAAATTTGTATAAATAAACACCAAATCACTGTAAAATCGAATAAAATAACATTTTGAGAAAAAAAGAAGAAGATTTTTTGACCTTAAATATCTTATTTTTACGTCCCGCAGAAGCTATATACCAATTTTCAGACAAATCGGAGGTCCAAATTTTTTTTTTGCTCCAAAATTGAGTGATTTGAAATGGAATGACCCAAAATTAATTTTTCAAACAAATATTTTAAGTCGTTATGAGAAAATTATAATTTAACAGATGAAATAAAATAAACACGATTCAACTCGTAAAATATTTGGACCCTTACCAGCCGAACAGGTAAAGAACCCACCTTTGGGGGTTGAGTGCATCTATATATATATATATATATATATATATATATATATATATATATATATATATATATATATATATATATATATTATATTAGGGTGGCCCTTAACATATGTGAGAAAATTTAAATTTTGAAATTTCACGTTCTCACCCCCCAAAAGTGTTCCATTAAACATCAAACTTAAACGTGCGAAATTTCATGAAAATCGGTGAATATTTAGAGGTGGCCCCGGGTCTGGAAATTTCGTATATTCGTTATTCATGTTAGTATATTGCCGTTATAAAATAATGGGATATATAAAATAATTTTAATAATTTATTAATAAAAATAAATAATTTCTATGATCTTTAACACCTATAAGAAAGATTCACTACAGTTATTACTTCTTATGTTGTTTTGTTTTCAAGATTTCGCTTTTTATAGAGCCCGGAAACATTTTTCGATGCTCCGCGACTACTTGCAAGAGGTATTGTAACTGTTCTCCCTTATTAGTGAGTTTTTGTTAAGGTCTTCAATTAGTGCAACTCCTCTTTCTGTCCTATCATTTGTCGTCACGAAATTCTTCACCATCAAGCTGCCTTGAAACTGTCATCATCTTTCCATTGAACCGGATGTCTTTTTAAAAAATCATCAGGAAGTCCAAGCATGTTGAAGAATTGTTTGGAGTTTACAGTAAAAACTTCTCCAGACCTTTGCTCTCCAAAAATGCGCAAGATTTCATATCAGTAGGACGTTTTAGAGGGTGTTCAGCAGCTTCATTCTCCATAGCTGCAACCATTAATATTTTGGATTCTGGAAGTATCCTGGAATCAAAAAGACTCATCGGAAAGAGATGTTCAGATAAATATCATAAGTGTTTTTGAAGTTTTTGGATCGTTACGATGGCACTTCTTTCGTTAAGGAGGTGTTTCCTAAGTCGAAATCATTGAATGGCTCATGGTCTCAATAGGCTCATGGTGCTTGTATCTAGTCCCTCAAGTATACGCTGAATACGAAGAGCGGTGATTTACAATTCCCTTCGGCTCCGAAGCTGTGATTAATTGGCTGTGAAGCAACCACATCTTTATAGCATAGATAACTTTAGACTTCCATCCCTCCTCTGCATGGCTCCAGGATAATAGAAACGAACCAGTTAAAATCCAGTTCAAAAGTACTTTTGTCTATAATTGAACAGCTGTCTTGAATCATTCGAAAGTACTTATTTGGAGGCTAGATGATTTACTACTCATTACCTCATCAAACACAGATCCAACTATAAGTTCCGAAATGTGGTGGTGGCAGGCTAAAAAAAGTAAGTCCTTTCTGGAGTTATGCTGAAGAATGGTACATGTTCCAGACTTCGGCCCTGAGTCGCATGCAGTAGTATCGAAACATAGAGCTGCGACTTCATGAACAATACCCCCAGTTCTACAAACATTCCAAAATGGCATTTGCCTGGGCAATTCCCGTTCCATTGTGTAATTTTGGAACACCCAGCAGCTGTTCATATCCACGATTGACATTTGACACAACAACAGAAAGGCGATCCACATGTTTCTTGGAAGTTAAGTCCTCCATTAGCTTACCGTCCAAATGAATAAGAACAGGTCCAGAAATTAAAAAGTCTTTTTTTTTTAATTTTGTTGCAATCTTGAATCGAGTTATCTCTCTCTCGCGCTGAATATAGTTGTGATTGATGACTAACGAGCTTACATCATGACCAAGACTGGATACTACATCACTAATAATAAATGTGGCTGTCTTGTACGATACCTGGGTTCTATCGAGGGAAGACGAAAATTCAGAAGTCATGATTTTGATTCGTGCACTTTTAGGTAAGGTTTCACCTTCAGAAGTCGCAGCCGCACCAACGTTAGCATCATCATTGTTGTCCAAGTCCATTTAACCTTCACCAATTTTAATATTCTTTATTCCTGTGCTTAATTGTAACTGATAGGCGATTAATTATTAAGATCTTTTACATTGTTGGCAGAAATTCGTAGTACCTGACTAATTTCAATTGCATGGGGTCTCATGGGCGCGGGGCCACCTTTAAATGTTTTCAGATTTCAATAAAAATTTATATGTTTAAGTTTCTCCATAATTAGAACAATTTTAGGGGGTGAGAGGTAACAATCGTTAAATTTCATTTTTAAGGGCAACCCTAATATATATATATATATATATGAAATTTTTTTATAAAAAAAACTTTTGTGATATGTTATTTCTGTATTTTAGTTTTTTATCATTTTATTTATATTTGCTTCTTTTAAAACATCGTGACAACAATTCTCACTTAGTAAGTATACTGCTAATTCATCTTATGTACCTACCTAATAACCAACATTGTAGCTTTCCCTGATGATGCCCATGAAAATGGGCGAAATATATTGGAATAAGTAAAAAGAGTACACTTTGTCCATATTCAGCTGGTTACCCAATTATTTTCTCCTCCTTAAATAATTTAAATTGAGTCAGCTATTATTAAACCAAGTTTTCTATATATATATATATATATATATATATATATATATATATATTGATGTGATCTTGATTATTGATATGAGATAATACTCTTATTTGTCATTTAATTTAATCAATGCATTAATAATAATTTAATTAATTAACCAGATCACATATCAATATGTTTTCAATCTCAGGGCGAATTATAAAATTAATTACTTACTTACGTGGCTTCTCAGTATTTCTCAATGGTTCCTAATCGGGATAGGAAAGAAAAGAGTAAAATAATACACACATATGGGTTACAATTATAATCAAAATATTGTTTATTTTATTTAAATGGCAATCACTGCTTAATATGTGCTAGATCTTATTATTCTTAAACATAACATTTACAAATGGGAATCTTATTTCCTTTTGGTTTCCAGTTGAAAGTTTTTATTAACATTTAACTATTAGGATTTATTAGCAACAATTCTATTTAAGTTTGATGAAGCTTTTCTGATATTATTGATTATGTTCTTCAATTTATAATGTGGTATTTAATACGAAAAACCCATACATTCATGTCCAAACAAATGAGACTGACCTTTTTCTGGTGAACTGAGAATGTCTTCACACAAGACCCGTTTCCTGCTATCCTTGGCTACGATCAAAACCTCGTCCTGGCTTTCAGTAATGTTCTCCTTTGAAGATTAGCTCGTATAGCTTTCGTTCCTGCTTCTGTCGTGCTGCTGTGTTCTACCTTTTTCGAAACTGCAATCAGCTACCGGGACACTCTTGGCTCAAGGAGGTTCTTTACTCTCAACCTGGCCTACCTCTCGTTCCACGATAGATCTCCACACTCCCGGAACTACACCGGCTTTCTCACTCTCCGTACACTACCGTCTACTACTGGACTTCACTTCTCGACAGCTCAAAACATTCTGATCTCTATTTTCAGTCATTCCCCTACTTTCTAAATATCCCTTCCAGATTCACAAATCAACCTTCCACCACCAACTCTCATTCGCAGTATTCCTCAAAACCAATTTTTAATCTTTCTAAATATGCTTAATGGATTTCAAAAAAAAATAGTTAATTCCCATTCTAAAATTACTTTCTACTATTTACAAAATTTAATGACCTATTATCTACTTCAACTGAGTCTTATTTAGCATAGGCTAATGATCGAACCTTCCGCGAACAACGATAATGGTACGCGCCATTCACTTTGTTTATTCTCGGCGCATTGTCCCGAGTTTCGTAAGCTTCTTCTAATCACTTCTTAAAATTACATATAACAATTTGTTGTATACAGGTTGTTCTAAATTTATATGCCCGTGGTTGAGAAAATTGAAAATATTTTATATTAAATTGAATTCTGTTTATAATTATCAAAATTTAATTTTCATATTAAATAGAAATATAACAAATCCCCGCCTTGTATTCGATAAAATTTATCTGCATTTTTAAATAAATTTTCTCGAGGCAAAACCAACTCCCTGTATATTTCCTTACTTTAATCTACGTCTTATACCCTAACTTACTATCTACTTCATGTAATTCTGTCTTTTATTCGTGATATTTGTATACATCGTGAATATTATAAATTCCTCGGATCTTTTCCGAGTTCCTGTGCCTCAACTCATAACTATTTATCCCATTTTCATTATTCACGATGTACGGGCCTTCGAAAACAGGCATCAACTTTGCGCAAATGCCCCCAGGAAGATTTGATACTCGTAATGCCCTCACGAGTACTTTTTCACCCTTTTGGAAAGTCACTGGTCTTCTTTTTCTATTTTGTTCCTGTCTTTGGATATATTTTTCGTTGCTTCGCCGTAATCTTCTCTGTACGGTTTCAATCACCTGTTGATATTCTTTTGGATCTTGGTCTTCCCATGGCCTTATCGGCAGTACACCCTTCATGATGTATTCTGGGGTCTCTTTTGTTACTGTGCTTGGAATTGTATTTAGATACCTTTCTATTTCCGCCATTTTCCTGTCCCAGTGGCGATGTTGACCATCTGTTGCAATGCGAAGAAATTTCGTCACTTCCTGTATGAATCGTTCCGAAGGATTACTCTGTGGATGCCTGATGCTGACAAAATTTGTCTCTATTCCTCGTTCTCGAAGTTGTCCCTTGAAACGATCATTTCGGAAATACGTTGCATTGTCCAGTAGAATCTTTTTTGGTGTTCCTACTATGGCTATAAAATTGTCGATTTTTCTTAATATTTCTTCCCCCTTTGTGGTGCGGCAACTATATAATTTTACGTATTTTGAAAACACATCCACCATTACCAGAATATGTTTGTTCCTTTTAGTGGTCATAATTAGATCGCTTAACATATCTATTGCTACAATGTCTAGTTTGTTTCGGGATTCAATATTTTTGGCAACATTTTCGTTTTTGAAATTCCGACTCTTATACTTTTGACATACATCGCACTTCTGGGTAATTTCCTTTGCAATGCGGTAATCCTGTCGGCTGATGTAATTTTCCCTAAAAACGAGCCAAACTTTTCTGCTACCGATATGCCCATTGTCCTCATGTAATTTCTTTATTATCTTTTCGGCCAATGTCTGTGTCACTAAATATAGTTCCTTTCCGTCTATTCTCTTAAAATATATGTTATTTTCTACTTCCGCTCTTCTTTTTTCTCTTTCCTCTAGGTCTTCCTGGTTTGTCCTTATCTCATTTAACGAATATATCCCTTCTTCTTGTATTAATCTATTTAGTCCCACCTGTAGAGTAATTGTTTCCTTTTTTCCGGTGTCCTCATCCCGTGTTAGAGCGTCGGCTATTATGTTGTCTTTCCCTTTTATATATCGGAACTCAAAATCATACTCCTGTAATAATAGAATGCCTCTATGTATTCTATTATTTACTAATCTATTCTTCATGATATGTACTAAAGCTGCATGGTCTGTTTCGATTGTGAATTTTGCTCCCAATAAGTAAAACCTCAATTTGTTTACGCAATATAGTACACTGGCAAACTCCAATTCTGTAACACTATATTTTCTCTCATGTGTTTTAGTCACTCGAGATATAAAACATATCGGCACTTCTTGGTCGTTTTGTATTTGAGACAGAACTCCTGCAAATTTTTGTATGGACGCATCAGTTCGGAGTATAAAAGGTAAATTGTAAATGGGGTGGTATATTTTCGTTCCTTTTGCGAATTCTCGTTTTAATGTTTCGAAAGCTTCCTCCTGTTCTTCTTTCCAATTCCATTTTATTCCTTTTTCAAGCAATTTTATCAGAGGGATTTCCTTTTGGCTCAAATCGGGAATCAGCTTTTTAAAATAATTTATCGTGCCAAGAAAACCTCTCAATGTTTTCAAATTCGTTGGTCTTGGGTATTCATCTATGAGCTTGACTCTGTCTTCGGCTAATCTTACTGTTTTGGTGTCCAATTGAAAACCCAAATAAATGACTTCTTTTTGAAAAAATTGACATTTTTCAATGTTTAATTTCAATCCCGCTGTGTCCAATTCTTTCAGAATTATTTCTATGTGTTCCAGATGACTCATATATAATCAGATAATATATATATATATATAATATATATATATATATATATATATATATATATATATAATACTCATATATATAATCATATATACTCATATAATACAGAGTATCTTGTGAAAAAATTAATAAATCATCGATATAATGAACTATGAAATCTTCATGGCGATTCAAAATGGTATGTAGAGCTCGGACGAGTGCAGCACAAGCACTCTGCAATCCAAATGGCACTACCTTAAACCGGTAGACAATACCATCAATAGAAAAAGCGGTGTAGTTTCTACACTTTTCAGCTAACGGTATCAACCAAAAACTGTGTTTTAAGTCAATTTTCGAAAATATGTGTGACCCGGTGATTCTTCCAAAAATGGCCTCGATGTTTAGAGGTGATTCATATTGTGATACAGTGTGCTGGTTGATATTCCTGGCATCTAAACATAATCTCAATTCTCCATTGCTTTTCTTTACTATCACAATCGGGTTAACATACGGTGAATCACATCTTTCGATGATTTGATCTTCCAACATTTTATTTATTTCTTCTTTCACCTCTTGTCGATACTTGTATGGAATCGGGTAAGTCTTTGATCGAAAATTTCCCAAGTTTTTCACCTCAAATGAATGTTCGTACTTTTTAGCCACTCTGTTTTCCTCATTGATCAAATTTTCGTAGTTTCTTAACATCAACCGCAATTCTTTTTCTTTCCCTTCTCCACATATCAATTTTCTGTCTTTTTTCTCAGATTCTTCACATATGTTTACCGTGCATTCTGCATCCTCGTTTGCATATACCTCCTCTTCAAATACCACTGTTTCAATCATATTCTTTTCACTTTCATTTTTTAGCTTTATTTCTTCTTCTCCTGAGCTCGTCTCTTCTTTTGAGGAATCCCAGGTTTCCTTTGTTTCTGATACTCTCAAATTTTCTTCTTCTGGGCTCCTTCTTTTGAGGAGCCACAGGTTTCATTTTCTTTTATCCTTTTCTGACTGTTTCTCCCTTTTCTTCTTTGTCCTTGCTTCGTTGCCAAATTCATTTCCACTGTTTGTTCTTTACCTGATTCGTCCGTATTTTGTTTCTCCTGTTCCTTGTCCTGTTCCTTTTCTTTTTCTTCTGTTAGTTTCATCGTATTATTTTTAAAATCTATCACTACATGTTTTTCTGCCAATTCGTCAACTCCTACTATCATGTCATGTGACATATTTGGCATTATTACACATTTTAGTGCATACATATTCTTATCCAGTCGTACCATTACTCGTATGCCTTCATTTATAGTTGCCAATGTCCGTTTGTTTGCGCCCACTAAATTTACCCTAGGTATTTTGTAAATTAAATTTGTTAAGTTAACTTCTTCTATTAGTTTTCTGTTGACCAATGTTATTTCCGATCCAGTATCTATCATAATTTTAATTGGTGTCTCGTTGATAAATCCATCCACAAATTTTAAATTAATTCCATTTTTCTTTTCGTTGTTTCCTGCCAATTTAATAAACTCCTTGGGGTGACAAAAGATTCCTGTTTGTTTTTTTGTTTTTAGTGAGCGCCGTCGTGAAAAGACGCCGGTTGCTCATTGTTGTTTATATTTTCGTCATAATTTCTCTCTCCGTCATATTCTTCTGTCTGGGTATTATTTACCTCTCTTCTATTTTCTCTTGGTCTATCGGATCTGTTTCGGTTTTCTCGATATCCCTGTTCATTTTGTCTACCATTATTTCTGTTTTCTTGATTTGAGCGTGTGATGTTTCTACTCTGGTATTCTCGATTTCTGTCCTCATTCCATTGCCTATTTCTTTGTTCATAATTTCCTCTTCCGTTGTCTCTATTTTCGTTTTGCCTTCTGGGATTAAAATCTCGTCTTGTATAGTCTCTCCTATTTTGATTTCTCTCTCTGTAATCCTGTGTCTCTCGGGGCCTGTAATCTTCTCGCGACCTTCTTGATTTTCTTTCTCTTAGACGTGATTCTCTTATTTGTAGGAATTGGCATAAACTATCTATGTCTTTGTAATTTTGCAATGTGATATGGTCTTCCAGCGTTTCCTCGAAATGTCTTGCAATCAGTTCGACTAATTGTTCCGATGAGTAATTATATTGTAAATGCTTTGCATTATTGTAAATTTGTAAAGCATATGTCCTTTCTGATACCCCCATCCTATCATTGTATTTCCCATTTTGCAATTCCTTGTTAATTTCCAATTGTTGGACTTTTCCCCAGAAATAATTCAAAAATTTTTGTTCAAATTGTTGCCAATTGCCGAATTCTTCTTCTTTACTATCGAACCCTAGGCTTGCTTCATATTTGAGATGGTTTCTGATAGTTTCTTTTGCTGTTTCGAAATTTCCGATGTGCTGTATTTTCTTTTTCAGGCTATTTATGAACGGCACTGGGTGTAATCTTCTTACATCCCCGCCAAACCTTATCTTCACGTCATCTGTGCTATGTATAACCATTTCTCTTCTTTCTCCGACATTTTGTTGAATATTGATTTCCGCAATCTTTCTTTCCACTTCTTCTCTGTCTGCTTTAATAGCGTTTTCAAACTTGTTTTCCAAATTTTCTATTTCCTTTTTCTGGCAATTCGTTAACTCCTTCATTTTATTTTGAATTTTCATTTCTTGTTCTTGCATGTGATCTTTAATTTTCACTTCATACTTTTCTATGCGTTCCTCCATTTTCTTGTTGTTCTCTTCTATTGCTTGTTTCATTTTTTGTTGTGTTTCATCCATTTTTTGATCCAATTTTTGTTGTGTTTCATCCATTTTTTGATCCACTTTATCCATTTTCTTTGATGTTTCTTCCTGATTTTTATCCATCGTCCTTTTTGCTTCATCCATTGCTTGTTTTGTTTCTCTTTGATTGTCATCCAGTTTTTGTTGTGTTTCATCCATTTTCTGTTCTATTCTTTGTGACTGGAGTTGCATCATTTGTAATAATTTATCTATTCCTGATAATTCTTGCTTTCCTCTTTCCATGATTGTTGTGTTTAAAATATCTTCTTGGTCTGAATTTTCCTCTTGATTTGAATGTTCTTTTTGTTTTTTATTGTCTTTGCTTTGGCTTCTTGTCACAGACATTTGTTTTCAAGAAGTACTGTCCCCGCCAAATATGAAATTTTACTAGTATGTTACCAAGACGACTTTTTCTCACCCAAATATTATAAATTGTCAATAAATATATCAAATGTAAATATCGTAAAAATAAAATATTAAATCAGTTATGTAAAATTTGTACCTAAAGAGATCTAAAATTTTATGTTATCAAATGTAAGTATCTCACTTTTTACCACAGGCATATAAATTTTCAAATACCGGCTTTACTCTTTCTATCCTTCAAATTTGCCACTAGAAATACTTTTCACTGCTTTCCACGTTGGAGGACAGTTGATGTGATCTTGATTATTGATATGAGATAATATTCTTATTTGTCATTTAAGTTAATCAATGCATTAATAATAATTTAATTAATTAACCAGATCACATATCAATATGTTTTCAATCTCAGGGCGAATTATAAAATTAATTACTTACTTACGTGGCTTCTCAGTATTTCTCAATGGTTCCTAATCGGGATAGGAAAGAAAAGAGTAAAATAATACACACATATGGGTTACAATTATAATCAAAATATTGTTTATTTTATTTAAATGGCAATCACTGCTTAATATGTGCTAGATCTTATTATTCTTAAACATAACATTTACAAATGGGAATCTTATTTCCTTTTGGTTTCCAATTGAAAGTTTTTATTAACATTTAACTATTAGGATTTATTAGCAACAATTCTATTTAAGTTTGATGAAGCTTTTCTGATATTATTGATTATGTTCTTTAATTTATAATGTGGTATTTAATACGAAAAACCCATACATTCATGTCCAAACAAATGAGACTGACCTTTTTCTGGTGAACTGAGAATGTCTTCACACAAGACCCGTTTCCTGCTATCCTTGGCTACGATCAAAACCTCGTCCTGGCTTTCAGTAATGTTCTCCTTTGAAGATTAGCTCGTATAGCTCTCGTTCCTGCTTCTGTCGTGCTGCTGTGTTCTACCTTTTTCGAAACTGCAATCAGCTACCGGGACACTCTTGGCTCAAGGAGGTTCTTTACTCTCAACCTGGCCTACCTCTCGTTCCACGATAGATCTCCACACTCCCGGAACTACACCGGCTTTCTCACTCTCCGTACACTACCGTCTACTACTGGACTTCACTTCTCGACAGCTCAAAACATTCTGATCTCTATTTTCAGTCATTCCCCTACTTTCTAAATATCCCTTCCAGATTCACAAATCAACCTTCCACCACCAACTCTCATTCGCAGTATTCCTCAAAACCAATTTTTAATCTTTCTAAATATGCTTAATGGATTTCAAAAAAAAATAGTTAATTCCCATTCTAAAATTACTTTCTACTATTTACAAAATTTAATGACCTATTATCTACTTCAACTGAGTCTTATTTAGCATAGGCTAATGATCGAACCTTCCGCGAACAACGATAATGGTACGCGCCATTCACTTTGTTTATTCTCGGCGCATTGTCCCGAGTTTCGTAAGCTTCTTCTAATCACTTCTTAAAATTACATATAACAATTTGTTGTATACAGGTTGTTCTAAATTTATATGCCCGTGGTTGAGAAAATTGAAAATATTTTATATTAAATTGAATTCTGTTTATAATTATCAAAATTTAATTTTCATATCAAATAGAAATATAACAATATATATATATATATATATATATATATATATATATATATATATATATACAGGGTGGTTCATCTTATTCGCCTCGGTCTCTGTACGGAAAACTACTTGATATTTTAAAAAATTTTCTTCACAGAAATATACAGGGCCTTTAATACTACAACATAAAAATATTGTGAATTATACAGGGTGCTCCAAAAAAGAGTGGTATATCAAAGTTATATTTTTTCTTATGGAATGCCCTATATCTGATGGCATTACTGAATTGACCTTAAAAAATAAGCTATACTTTCATAAGGGTTCCCTATACCTAAATACAGGGTGTTTTGATTTATTTCGATTTTTATAAAAATGTAAGGTTTTAGAAATAAATAGATATCTACGAATCTAAGAAGCAGTAACAAATTCTTTCTTGGATCTTAATAATAGACTATTTAACATACTTAAACAGATGCTTATTGCAACAAAATTTCTTACAGGGTGGTCAAAATATGAGATTGTTCTATTAACAAATTCAAGCTGTAATAACTTACTTATTTTAAATGGAACACCCTGTATCTTACTAGTCTATCGCATAGAAAATTTACTTAGCTTTCAATTTGTATTAGGGTTTCCTATACCTATCTTTTTACAGGGTGGTCAAAATATTAGATTGTTCTATTAACAAATTCAAGCTATAATAACTTACTTATTTTAAATGGAACACCCTGTATCTTACTAGTCTATCGAGTAGAAAATTTACTTAGCTTTCAATTCTTATGAGGCTTTCCTATACCTATCTAGCTTAATTTTTTAAATATTTAAAGATTTCCTAATTTGTAAGCTTTAAAAATTAGAATTAAGTACCTATGTCGTGGTTATGTACAACACATCACCAACACCGGCAATATACTTAAATATCTTATTCAAGATAGTTTCATTAATAAAATTCACATTTTTATCATTTAATCACACAGAGTGTTCTTATTTTAAATGACATACTCGATATTCTATTCTTTATAATGGAAGATATTTAAAATCTCTTCAATTCCATGTTAACATTCTCAATACACATGTTATTCTATAAATATAAATTCCCATGTTATTCTGTAAATACCCATTTTTACATATTTTTGTACAATAGGCTCGTTTTCGTCAAAGTAGCCTTTGCATTTAATTGTTTGTAATTGCGATTTAAAGATTCAAACAAAAAGTGGCGTTCTTAAATTTACTTAATAACCGTTGGGTTAAGATATGGAAAATACTTATACGGAATGAAATATAATTTAAATATCTTCCAGAATACGGCATCTAATATAGGGTATACAGTATACAGTTTAAAATAAACATATTATTCAATTTCACATGTAGGCCAAAATCAACTAAAATAATAAAACACTCTGTGTGATTACATGATAACAATGAAAATTTTATTATTAATGACAGTATCTTGTCTAAGTATATTGCCGGTGTTGGTGATGTGTTGTACATAAACACGACAAAGGTTCTTATTTAATTCTAATTTTTAAAGCTTACAAATTAGGAAATCTTTAAATATTTAAAAAATGAAGGGAGATAGGTATAGGAAACCCTAATAAGAATTGAAAGCTAAGTAAACTTTCTACTCGATAGACTAGTAAGCTACAGGGTGTTCCATTTAAAATAAGTAAGTTATTACAGCTTGAATTTGTTAATAAAACATTCTAATATTTTGACCACCCTGTAAAAAGATAGGTATAGGAAACCCTAATACAAATTGAAAGCTAAGCAAATTTTCTACGCGATAGACTAGTAAGATACAGGGTGTTCCATTTAAAATAAGTAAGTTATTACAGCTTGAATTTGTTAATAGAACAATCTCATATTTTGACCACCCTGTAAGAAATTTTGTTGCAGTAAGCATCTGTTTAAGTATGCTAAATAGTCTATTATTAAGATCCAAGAAAGAATTTGTAACTGCTTCTTAGATTCGTAGATATTTATTTTTTTCTAAAACCTTACATTTTTATAAAAATCGAAATAAATCAAAACACCCTGTATTTAGGTATAGGGAACCCTTATGAAAGTATAGCTTATTTTTTAAAGTCAATTCAATAATGTCATCAGATATAGGGCATTCCATAAGAAAAAATATACCTTTGATATACCACTCTTTTTTGGAACACCCTGTATAGTTCACATTATTTTTAGGTTATAGTATTAAAGGCCCTGTATATTTCTGTGAAGAAATTTTTTTAAAATATCAGGTGGTTTTCCGTACAGAGACCGAGGCGAATAATGAGTTTAGTAATGATATTTTTATTATTATGTATTGTAATCAACATTTTTTTATAATTAAATTCTGGTAAGTTACTCGTTAATATTTTTTGTTCTTTCATACATATGTTATAAATTTTATCTTATTGCATTGTAGAAATTCTTGAGAAAGGAAATAAACGTTTCCGAAAGCTTGAATATTGGATAATAGTGTACTTTAAGGCCCCAGTTTGACTTCTATACCCAAAAATAGTGAAATTCGTATTTCCTAATAAGTCAATTAATATACTATTTGTATATATATACAGTATGTCCCTGTAAGTTGTATCCATATGGAAAACTTTTTTATTATTAATTTTACGAAAAAAAGTTATTCTTTATAAAAAGCTCTGCATGGTTCAAAACCTAAGATTTAACCATCAAATATCAATTTTTTTGAATATTATACGAGGTATGTCAAAAAGTTTGAATTTCACTCAAGAGTAAAGTAGCTTTATTTTTCACAATATTGAAAATTTGTAATATAGTTGGGACAACCTATATAAATTAAGTTGTATATATCTTTATCAAAATATAATGTAGTGTATTAGCCATGCTCGAAGACAATGACTCCTGACCGTGAATTAATACGTGAGGTTTACATATTATGTCGTGTATAAAAATGCAGTGTAGGTAAATTCAAGAGTCGTTATAATTAGGCACTTGATATGTACAAATGTGTGGTATAGGTAATGATTTGTATTTGTAAACAATTATGGTTGAATCACCGTTTATACGATGTAAATATAAAGTTATCCAAACAATAGAGTTTTAATTAATTGGGACCAAAAAGACATTAACATCACACTATTTATTACAAAAGTTGCTATTAAAGCTATTATAAAAAGTTGCTATTAAAGCTATTATAAATAGTTGTTTGGATTAAAATCTATATTCTAATATGCAATTACGTCCTCCTAATTGAAAAATATTTTTTGAAAAATTATGGATAACTAACATTATTTTCAGTTATTTCAATTCTGATAACTCTTTTATTATTAATTTTACGAAAAAAAGTGATTCTTAATAAATAGTTCTGGATGGTCTAAAATACAACTCTTATATCAAATTTTATCAATTTTATACGAGGTATGTCAAAAAAGATAAATTTAGATCAAAAGGATGTAATTACATACTGAAACATAGTTTTTAATTCTAAATAACTTTTCATAATAAAAATTTTCGATATTGTGAAAAATAAACGTATTTTACTCTTGAGCGAAATTCATATTTTTTGACATACCTCGTATAAAATTGATAAAATTTTACATAAGATGGTTCTATTTTAGGTTTTAGACCAAGCAAAACTTTTTATTAAGAATCACTTTTTTTCGTAAAATTAATAATAAAAGAAATATCTGAATTGAAATAACTGAAAATAAGGTTAGTTATCCAAAATTTTTCAAAACATTTTTTTTTTCAATTAGAAGGATGTAATTGCATACTACAATATAGTTTTTAATTCCAAACAACTTTTCATAATAGCAATTTTCAATATTGTGAAAAATACTTTACTCTTGAGTAAAATTCAAACTTTTTGACATACATACCTCGTATAATATTCAAAAAATTTGGTATTTGATGGTTAAATTTTAGGTTTTGGACCAAGCAGAGCTTTTTATGAAGAATAACTTTTTTTCGTAAAAGTAATAATAAAAAAGTTTTCCATATGGATACAACTTACAGGGACATACTGAATATATATATATATATATATATATATATATATATATATATATATATATATAGATGCACGTTTAAGTTGTGACTTCCGGTATACAGAAGAGGCTGTCCGACCTCCACCTTTTCTACTAGGAATTATTTTTTAAAAATTGTGTATTTGGTAAAAGGGGGGCTTATAAAATGGGACTACCTATTGAGGGGAAAGGATTTACCAAAGTAAATTTTGTATATATATATATATATATATATATATATACGTATATACCGAAGCGTACAGCATACGTTATGGCTTCCATATATCGGGTAGTTCAAGGCGCGTTGTCACCTCCAGCGGTGTTGTCATATTTTGGAAGTCACAACGACTTGTCTGCTAGATTTACCTCTTACTTTGAGCGTAATGTGTGATCTTTTGAAACTTTTACTGTGAATACAGTTGTCTGTGTTTTACAGTTGTCTATTTAAATTAAAAGATTGATACTCTTTGATTATACAGGTTTACAAAAAGATACATTTCGGACTATTTGACGAACCCATATGACTAGGGTGTTTTTCGGGTCGCTGGTCACGAATCCGGGGTCCGCTGACCTCTATCACGTCAGGTAAAGGTCATTTAAAGGTCAAATCAGGATAAATCGACAGTCGCTCTGAAAAAGTATATTAGGGGGTTTTTGGGGTCGCTTACGACGAATCCGGGATCCGCTGACCTGTATCACGTCTAGCTGAAGGTCATTTCGAGGTCAAATCAAGATAAATCGACAGAATCGCTCTGAAAAAGTATATTAGGGTGTTTTTGGGGTCGCTGATCACAAAACTGGGGTCCGTTGAGCACAACCACGTCAGGTAAAGGTAATTTCAAAGTCAAATCAATTTTGTGGACACGTCCTGATTTGACCTTGGAATGACCTTTACCTTACGTGGTAGAGCTCAACGGACCGCAGTTTTCATGATCAGCGACCCCAAAAGCCCCTAGTATATATTTTCAGAGCGATTGTGTCGATTTATGTTGAATTGACCATAAAATTACCTTGAACTATACGTGATAGAGGTCAGCGGACTCCGGATTCGTCTTCAGCGACCCCAAAAACCTCCTAATATACTTTTTCAGAGCGACTGTCGATTTATCTTGACTTTAGCTTAAAATGACCTTTACCTGACGTAATAGAGGTGAGCGGACCGCGGATTCGTGATCAGCCACCCCAAAAACCCCCTTGTCATACGGTTTCGTCAAATAGTCAAAAATTTAGTTTTTTTGTAAACCTTGATATGATTGATATTTATTTTACAAATACTAATATTTTATTATTGCTGTAAAATGGATTTATTGGAATTAATTAAAAAAGTGTTAATAGTAAGTCATTTATTTATGAAAATTATATCAAGAATGTTAATAAGTAAAAAAAAAAAAAATAAAACGGGATAATACCCGAAGGTTGGCTGTATACCATCTAGTTAAATAAAATTAACATGAAGTAAAACTCCCTAGTGTAGTTGGTATATTTAATAAAAATTATAAAATTTTTTTTTTTTTAAATCCAAACGGATTACGTTCAAAACGTTTTCGGACTTATCAGTCCATCATCAGTGAACCTAAAAGTAAGTAATCTCACTTAGTAAAATTGAAAAGGGTGAAATTTTGAATGTTAAAATTGAAAAGTGTGGTTACGATTACTTACTCTCTGTCCTTGCTAAATAGCCACAATGCCAAACACTGGTCAAGATGTATGTTCTAACTACATGGTGAAATCTGATCTACAATTTGGCTTACATTGGATGCCAACGGATTAGTACTAGGAACATGATGCTCTACTCCATTAATTAAGAGATTTTTTTATTATTAGGTCTACATTGAACTACGTTTAGTCTGTCAATGATTTAGAAGGAAGTTGAAATACTTCAAATGTCAGTAACATTGACATCCAGGAAAGGGAATTTTTAAGGTATTAACCAAGGTCAAGATCCAATGTGGTTACGGAAATTTAAGTTTAAGACTGTGTTGGAATTTTAATTTTTAATATTAGAATTTAAAATTTACTATTTTTATAAAAATATTACAACCATTACCATAAACTTGACTATAAAATTAAATTTGATCGAACTTATTGTCATAATATGGTAATGAAAACAAAATGTAAGATAGAATTATTGGTTAATGAAAGTTAATAATTTTTTTGGCCTAAAATAGCCTTGTGGGTGAAAGTTAAAACGTTGAAGTGATACAACAGTTGTTTAGTGTGTATAGAAATATAAATTTGTTAACTGTAATGTTGGTTGTATAAGTCTAGTAAGATATTGATTCTGTATTAAATTAACTAATTAAAAAAAAATTTGGTGAGAATTGAGGTAACTGATATAAGATTGTTAAGTGAAAAATATAAATAATTGACGGAATGTGAAAATATGTTAGTTATAGTCAAAAATATAGGAAGTATTATAACATTATGCATATAAAAGAAAATGGAATTATTTGATTGTTAAATTAAAACTAAGTTGATAAAATGTGTAAATGAACAAAAGATTTAAAAGAAGTGCGTCAACCGGATGCACAAGACACAAACTGTATTTGGAAAATAATTAAAAATTAAAAATAGTAAAATAAGAATAAAGTTGTAAAGTTAGAGATTAGAGTGGCTAGAAAGTTAGATGCAACATATTAAAATTTTTGAATTTTTAAGAAAAAATGTTTTTAAAAATGAAAAATAAAAAGAAAAAGAAAGAGAAAAATAAAATAAAGAGGAAAAAGGACCTGTATGAAAAAGGAAGATTAAATGAATAGCGTAGTAAAACATTTTGGAAAAGATCAACGAACGAAGTAAAGACCCAAGCGGCGAATAGACAAATAGATAAGGTCAATGATTTATGAAGGGAAAAGTAGGGTGAGAAAATGGCAAAGGGTGAATTAGTTGTGTTGGTGTTACTGGGGGTTGTAGAGTAAATGATTAGTATGAAAGGAGATTTTGGAAATAGAAGGAAGTGAAGTATGAAAAAGAATGAAAAAGAAGGTTAAAGGTTTTATGGGTGAGGTCAGGAAAGTTGCTAAGAGTGAAGGATAAATTGAAGAAACAAGGAATTTAGGAAAAAAGTTGACGGTGAATGGGAGTAAAATTGCGATTAAGGGAGGTTTGTCTATTCACACAATTGGGACTGGACCTCAAGTCTCGGATAATCTCCAAATCCTCATACAAGTCCAATCGGAGTGTGTTTTTCTGCTGTATATTGTGCACCAACTGGACACCCTCAGGAATCTTAAGTTCATGTCTATTGACTTTAAGGTGATGTGAGAAAGAGGAAGTAGTATCTCTCTTACTATGTTCTAGGGATCTGGTGCCAAGAGATCTACAAGTTCTACCGATGTAGGTAGCATCACAATCTGAGCAAGAGAGTTTATATACACCACTACGGTTCATGTAGTTGATTGGATCCTTAGTATTGGTCAAACTCTTGTTAAGGGTGTTATTAACTTTAAAAGAAATTTTTATATTATCACAGGAGTTGGTAATAATGTATTTAACTCTTTCAGATAGATTAGGGTTATGGAAAGGCAATGAAGCATAAATCGGAGTTGTTGTAGATGAAGTAGAAGAAAAAGCTGACTGTTGAAGTAATCTGAGCTCTCTTTTATGTTGGAGTTTATTGATGATATCAGGGTCATAACCATTGTTTATAGCAATCTGTTTAATGATGTTTAATTCTTTGTTAAATTCTGTTGATGAAAGAGGAATAGAATTTAATCTGTGGATAAAACTACGGAATGAAGAAAGTTTGTGGGAAAGAGGATGATTAGATGATGAATGAATTACCTGATCTGTTTGAGTGGGTTTACGGTAGATCCCAAAGCTGAAATGGTCATCTAGTCTGGTGATAGAAAGGTCTAAGAAATTAATGGAGTTAGAAGTTTCTAGTTCCATAGTGAAAGTGATTTTTGGATGAATTTGATTTATTTTATGAAGTAAATTCTGTGCTGAGTTGGAATCGCCTGAGATCAGAAGTAAACAATCATCTACAAAACGGAACCAGTGTAAAATCTCAGTATTTTTTATGATATAGTTGGATTCTAAATGATCCATAAAAACATCAGCTAGGAACGGGGATAAGCAACTACCCATTGCTAGACCATCAGGTTGTTGGTAAAAGTTGTTATTGAAAACAAAGTAATCTTGAGATAGACAAATTTTGAGAATGTTTATGATAGACGAAGTGGTATTAGGGGTGATAGAGTTAGTTAAAGTTTAAGAGTAAATTTTAAATTCTAATATTAAAAATGAAAATTCCAACACAGTCTTAAACTTAAATTTCCGTAACCACATTGGATCTTGACCTTGGTTAATACCTTAAAAATTCCCTTTCCTGGATGTCAATGTTACTGACATTTGAAGTATTTCAACTTCCTTCTAAATCATTGACAGACTAAACGTAGTTCAATGTAGACCTAATAATAAAAAAATCTCTTAATTAATGGAGTAGAGCATCATGTTCCTAGTACTAATCCGTTGGCATCCAATGTAAGCCAAATTGTAGATCAGATTTCACCATGTAGTTAGAACATACATCTTGACCAGTGTTTGGCATTGTGGCTATTTAGCAAGGACAGAGAGTAAGTAATCGTAACCACACTTTTCAATTTTAACATTCAAAATTTCACCCTTTTCAATTTTACTAAGTGAGATTACTTACTTTTAGGTTCACTGATGATGGACTGATAAGTCCGAAAACGTTTTGAACGTAATCCGTTTGGATTTTTAAAAAAAATTTTATAATTTTTATTAAATATACCAACTACACTAGGGAGTTTTACTTCATGTTAATTTTAGTTAATAAGTAAATTTGAACTTATAGAAAATTTTAATATTTATTATTTTTCTTGATTAAATTTTGAATTTTACATTTTATGACAGGCACCGTCCTTTTAATTTTTGATGTACCAAGAATAATATGTAATAAGAAAATTAAATGGCTAAATACCCCAGGTGGGGTTGAGCCGCTAAAAAGCTATCTAGATCCATCTTTTTCGAGCAGATTAGTCCCAGTCTGCTACTCGATACTATTGACTGTGCTTCTCCATTTCTTTCTATCCTCTGTCTTTTTCTGCTAGTCTCTAATTCCTGCCATATGTAAATCTTCCTTTACTTCGTGTAACCATTTATTCTAGTTCCTCCCCGCCTCCTTCTAACTCCGGGTTTCCATTGAAAAATTGAGTTTATAGTTGTTGCGCTACCTGCTCTCCATATATGCCCCAACCATTTAACACTGTGCTGAAATCTGAAAATCTGGAATAATATCTACCCGGGTCGAAACATTTTTTTAAATTTAAATAGTTATTTATGAAACAGTTCGTCAAGTATGCTTTTTGCGAAAGCACGCGATGCTTAGAGCACGAGCGACAACGGAGCGAGTGCTATACATC
The DNA here is from genome assembly GCF_917563875.1 of Diabrotica virgifera virgifera. NCBI lineage: Eukaryota > Metazoa > Arthropoda > Insecta > Coleoptera > Chrysomelidae > Diabrotica > Diabrotica virgifera. Next base: position 129,271,820 of record NC_065447.1, on the reverse strand, counting down.
GCGTAAGTTCGCAAAAAGTACTTCACGCACAGTTTCATACAATATTTTATCTACGATAAACAAATAAAAAAACTGGTAGCTGTCACTGGAATTCATTTCTATTCTACAATTTTTATAACTTTGACATTTAAAAATTCTTATTTCTTTCAAACCACAAAACTGTCAAAAAATTTTTTGTAATTTATGCTCATTATGTCATCACCATGACAATGCGAAAGTTAAGGATTTTGATTATATAAAAGTGTGTCAAAAACAGTGCGAAAAAGTAAATCCCATTTAAAATACATTGTTACTTCACGCACACTTTAAACTAAACCCTTCACGCACTGCTATCTATAATGACAGTTTTCACAAACTAAAAACTTATACATAGTATGACATAGAGTAGATAAAAGTCATTTATTAATTATTAATTAATTATAGTCAGAAGAAAATTAGATCATGCACCCCTTGTTTTTTTATAATTGTTAACATACTAAATTACATATCCAATAATTATTGTTATCCATTAAATAGATCGATGCAGATCGGCCGTATATCAAATCCTCTACTAGTAGTCCGTTCGCTGACGGTAAAATATTGCAAAACCCATAAATTTTAAAAAACCGCTTAGATTGACATGAAATTTGGCATACACATAGATAACATGTCAAGAAAGAAAATTGATATTGTGCCGATGTGTGCTTTTGCCATGGGGGTGACTTTCACCTCGTCTCGGGATGAAAAAATATACGTTCAAAATAAGTTTGGAAATTGATTAACTAACTAATTCTAAGCAACTCTTGTTCTATATCATTTTTTTCACTTTTTTCGAGTTATTTGCGACTAAATATGTTCATTTTTCAACAAAAAAAAAAACTCATTTTAACGTTTTTTTGCAATTAACTCAAAAAGTAAGTATTTTATCGAAAAAACCATTCTTAGGAAAAATATAGCCCATAAAAAAGTGAAAAAAATGGTGTACAATGCCGGCAAAAAAAATCTTTACATTGCCAAATAAATCACCCAATTTGAAGACAAGTTGCATGCGTTCTGTCTGCGCTTGGTGGGGAGGGTAGGGGAATGGGGATAGCGTACTTGCGACGGCAATTATCTGTAGTTTACGAACTGCTTGGCTTATTTAGGATATTCTGCGCATTTGCACTGTAAACAGTTGGTTTTGTGCGGGTAGTCAGTGTTAAACTTCTTCTCATTTACCGGGTAAAGTTTGAGATCGTCAAATTCTAAATTGAACTGACAAATATGGGTCGAAAGAAACTCATAAAAGAGGAGAAGGTTCGTGCTTTAACATTACTGGAGAAAAGAGACTCTGTAATTACCGTAGCACGTGATATTGGTGCTTCAAGAGGAGCTATTTTTCAACTGAAACGTTCGGCTGCAACGTTTCAGTGGATAAATAGCCCCTCTTGAAGCACCAATATCACGTGTTAGGGTAACTACAGAGTCTCCTTTCCCCAGCAATGTTAAAGCATGAACCTTCTCCTCTTTTGTGAGTTTCTCTCGACCCATATTTGTCAGTTCAATTAAAAATTTGACGATCTCAAACTTTACGCGGTAAATGAGAAGAAGTTTAACCCTGGCTACCCGCACAAAGCCAACTGTTTACAGTGCAAATGCGCAGAATACCCTAAAAAAGCCAAGCAGTCCGTAAACTACAGATAATTGCCGTCGCAAGTACGCTATCCCCCTCTCCTCCCCTCCCCTCCAAGTGCAGACAGAACGTATGCAAATTGTCTTCAAATTTGGTAATTTATTTGGCAATGTAAAGATTTTTTTTGCCGGCACTGTACTTATGTATGAGATCCCTAGACCCAGTAAAAGAAGAGTTGTAACTAATAAAAAATAGGTTAATACACGCCAAATTCCAAATTGAATATTTCAACGTGAACTGTCAAAAACTAAAACACTTTTTGGGGAACACTCATTACAACTTTTTTCTAGTGTTTAAAAAAAAGGTTAAGAAAGTTTTTGGCATTAAATTAAGGAAGTTACGCTCAAAATGAAGATCCTTTTTTGTAAAAAATCATAAAATTCACCCCCTAATTAGCATCCCAAATGAAATTAATTGTCACCACTTCACAAGTTGATTTACTCGTGTATGTATTGTTTATAAATATGATCTGTAAGCTTCATCAGTTCAAGGTGCTTATTTTTGAAGGGGATGTAATTTAAAGGGATTAAACTAGTCACTAACCAACTGTGTATGCCAATTTTGAACAGCCATATCTTAACCAATATTTGTCTCAAAGAAAAACACATAATCCTAAATATTCAGAAAAGCAAAACCTACATTTCTTACTCTTCGTAATTTTTGGTATCACTAATAAATTTTATGTCATTAAAAAAACATTTTTTTTCAAAATTAAAAAATTTTTACGTTAAAACCAATTTTTTTCAAAAATAAGCCCTTTGAGCCGATGAAATTACAGATCATATAAATATTACATAAGTTAAGTAACTTCTGAAGCGGTAAGTATTAATTTCATTTGAGATTCCAATTAGGGGGTGATTTTTCGGATTTTTTTAACCAAAATAGGACCTACTTTATTTTGAGCGTATGTTTAGAACTTTTTTAGAAAACATAAAAAAGATTTTTTAAAACTTTAAAAAAGTTGTAATAAGTTTTCTCAGAACAGTGCATCATTTTTTGGTTGCCATCATTTTTCGGTTATTTCACCTGAAATCATTCGTTTTTAAATTTGACGAATATGAACCTGTTTCCTGTTTTACATTAGCTACAACTTTGCTTCTACTGATTCTAAAAAGTTCATACGTACATCAATTTTGTTACTTTATAAGCTATATTTTTAATGGTTTTCCCGATAACATACTTACTTTTTGAGTTATTGGCAAAAAACCGTATAAAAGTGTTTTTTGTTGAAAAATTGACATATTAACTCGCAAATAACTCAAAAAGTATTAACTTAGTGAAAAAATTCTATATAACAAAAGTTGCTTAGAATTAGTCAGTTTATCTTTTTCCGAACTTATTTTGAACGTATATTTTTCACCTCCGAGAAGAAGAGAAACTCACCCCTAGGGCAAAGTTTTCTTTTCACTTGTTGTCTTTGACATGTTACCTATATGTATGCTGAATTTCACGTCAATCCGTTCTTTAAAATTTGGAGCAAATCCGTTAATGAACTATACTATTTCGGTAAGATCGTAAAAAACGAATCAGAATATTTTTCCTATCGACTAAGATACAACCTGGTATTTTAGTGCATATTTCAATTCGACTGTTTTTTGCATAATTTACGGTTTTTTAAGTGCATATTTCCCGAGCTCTATTAATTTGATGTATTTCTCCACGAGTTTACAGCAAAAATCTTGATAATTATAATTTGTTTTGTTTGTATAATTATTATTGTTTTAGTTTAGCATACAGTCAAGTCGCCCTTGAATCCGAAACATTTTTAAAAGAAAATTAAAATTTTTATTGGGTATTGCGGTATTGGATATGTTCAAGCAGACATTTCCGTTCAAATTTTTAGTCACAACATATCGCACCTTGAAAACCATATGGCAATATCTGCAATTTTTTCATGAAATGACCTTTAAATGCAGTCTAATAGGAAAAAAAATCTATTTTTTAATGCTATATAGCTGCATCTGCAAAAAAATTTTAAATTCGGCACCAGAAAGATACGTCCCTATGGCTTTTTTTAAAAATCGATTCTTCTTTTTATAACATCAGGCATTATCTGCAGTTGATGCTCTACGGTTCTAAAATTGAAACAAAAACTCAGATCTATATGGCAATATGTGCAAAATGTGACCCACGCTCGTAAAATAAAAGCAAGATGTACTAAGGAAAAATCCTTTGAATGCAACAAAACAGAGTGCTGCATAGAGATTTCATTGCAACACTGGAAATAAGCGACAAGACAAGACTATAACAAGTTAATGTACAACGTCGTACTGCAGATGGGTTTATCCCAAAAGAAAAGCGAGGAACTCATAAGAATGGAAAAATAATCAACGAAGTCGTGAAACAAAATATAATGATTTACATCGAGTCCATTCCTAGAGTGGAATCTCACTACCTAAGGAAACAAACTACCAGATAATTCGTCAGCGATGACAAAACTCTTGCTGATATTCATTGCGATTATATAAAATTTTGCATAGAAAAAGGTTCGGTGTTCGGAAATTACGCTACGATGATGACCATATTTCACACGGAATTTAATATAGACTTCTTTAAGCCCTAAAATACCTTTGCTTGCTGTGAGAAAGTTACAGAAATGAATTAGATAAATCGACATTAGAAAGACTATAATACTCACCGTCAGCAAGTGGAACTCAATAGAAAAGAGAAATAAATGACTTAAAATCTGCACAATCCAACACTTGCATCACTGCTTGTTTTGATTTACAATCATTACTACCAACGCGTTCAGGCGAAGTTTCTTTATTTTATTACAAAAGGAGATTATCAACATTATTTAATTTCACAATTTTTTACCTGACCACAAATGCAGGAACTTCTGTCTTTGGTTCGAGCGAATTGCTAATCGTGATTCAAATGAAATAGCGTCGTTCATGTTACAATTTCTGAGGAACCATAACAATGAAAAAGAAATAATATTATACTCAGATAACTCTCTCTCTTCCATCCTGACCCCCCGGAGGGAGTGTAGTGGTCAACGCAGCGTTGCCACATTTTATTTACGAAATCTACTGCAAGTTTGGCCAAAATCTACTAAAATCTACTAAATCAAAAACTATAATCTACTAAATAAAAAACTAAAATATACTAAAACTTTATTAACATATTTGTATAAATAATTTATGATTTTTTTTATAATAAAAACAACAGCGGTAATGGCAGTAATCGATTATTTATTTGAGTGAAGGGGTAAACTTGAAATTTTTTTTGTTAATTATTAAAAATATTGTACAAAATGTACGTTATTATCACATAATTAAATTTATGTCAAAAAGTGAAATTCAGTGGTATTTTGTAATTATGTATATCCATATAAAACAAATCAAAACTTTACCGATTTAGTAATTATTCAATATGACAACTACCGATTAAAAATCGAAAGCGGCCATCATGTAAAAGTCATCTGTCATTTGTCATATGAAATTTTTATTTTGTCTATAATTTAAAAAATCTTAAATTGTAAATTACAAATGTAAGTAAATTCCACTTCAGGAATTAATGTCTAAAGTTCTAATTAAAACATTCTTAAACTGTTAATGTAAGTAAATTCCACTTATACAATAATTTTACAGCACAAAATAAATATAATATTGAACAAATAGAGGTTATGTTTATATTTATGTTTACTAACAAACAACCCAGACGAGCAGGAGGCATAAATTGGAATTGGAAAGGAAGTAAAAAGTAAAGTAAGTAAGAGCCGAAGACGAAGGAAGAGGAAGGAAGTCGGAAGCCATTTCCGGTTGTTTCCTGTTTCACACATGCTCATGACGATGAAAGAAAAGCGACGTTGTCAGCTTTTTTTTTTGGAACAAGAAAGCGAAAGCTTAAAAATTAATTTAAAAATGTGATAAATACTAAAAAAAAGCAAATTTCATTTTATTCATAACAAAATTTTGAAATCTACCAAAAATCTACTAAAAAATATTGCCTACTAGAATTCTTACAAAAATGTCAAAAATCTACCAAAAAAGTAGAAATCTACTAAATGTGGTAACGCTGGGTCAACGTAATGTCGTGTATTGTCCGTCTCCAAAGATCTCTATCTCTGGTCTTTTCTTTTAACTCATGCATGGGTCTTTTGCATATTCCCGTACTCAGATAACTACTGTGGGCAAAATAAGAACAAGTACAATCAGTGGCGGCTCGTGGAATTTGAGCAGGGAGGGCGCAGATAATAACAATTGCACACAAAAATTTGCCCTCAGGGATTTAGTAGGAATTTGATCAGGGGCAGCGGGTTTTCATTTTTCTATCGGGTGCAAAGTGGATTTCCATTTACTATTTGAACGGTGTCTTTGCAATTTTTTCCCTAGAATGTTTGCTGAGAACTATTGTAGGTTTATATACGCAGATGGGCAAATATGACGGCAAAGCCTTTGACGCGACAAACGGTTTCAAGTTCGTAGAAAACATTAAATTGGCGTTACGCAGGTAAACGCAATGAAGGGCAATACTCAAATAGGGGCAATAATTTTTACGATGGGCTGGTCGGCAAATTTCTCAAATTATGGGAAAAACCAACCTTACCGACTTTCGGCTCTGGTCAAAATAAAATAGTTAGGTACAACTTAGAGGAACTAGGTACCTACTACATATTTAAATTTTCAAATACAAACAAATTTGATTTATAATGGTTCTATTCAAGAAATACACTACGACATTGCGTTCATAATAATTAATACATTACAATTACTTTTTAAAATTAAAATCGGCTCTACGGTCTTTCATAGCAATAAATTTTTCCATAACTTTTTCCTCGAAATCATTGATCCCATCATGAAGTAAATTTCGGTTTATGGACATCATAGCTAGGGCATTTAGTCGATCATTAAGCATTGTGTTTCGCAAAAATGTTTTTATGCGCTTAAGGGTTGAAAAACAACGTTCCGATTCTGCAGTTGTCATTGGAGTTGTCACAATAATTTTTAACACCATTATTGTTTCTGCAAAGGTTTCGGCAAGATTATTCTCTAACATAAACGTGAGAATGTTCATAGCTCCAACAATTTCTTTTAAGTCTGGCCTCGAATATATTACTTCTAATTCAGTCTTTAATCTGGTCTTGCATAACACGGGATAACAAGTAGTTACAGCATCTAGAATATTAACTGGAAAAGTTTTCGAATATTTTGAGTACATGTCTTTGTTGAATAGTTCAGCCGCTTGCAAATGGCCCCGATAAGAGAACCTTTCCTTCATTTGTGTTGTTATTACATCACACACCTCCTTGGCAATAACACTTCGCATATTATCATCAGTTCTTCTTCTTTTAGCACTTTCAAAATTTGATTCAACACTTTCTTTAATTTCATCAGTATCATTTCGAATGTTGGTAATACTTTGCTCAAAAATTTCTAAGTCCTTCTTCAATTCAACACTGTCCTTATTTCTTGATTGGAGTTGATTATAAAGTATATCGACTTGCGCCAAGACTTTATGGAAAATCGTTAACCAAAACATAAATTCTGGATCTTCTAACGCTCGCCTCAAGCCAGAAGCCTCATTGGAAGTAACACTCTTTTCACATCTGTCCTCGACCTCTTCAAAAACTTCTATAAGTTTCTCACGATTTTCATATACAGAATTAACCGTACGAATATTATAGTTCCATCTAGTGACGGCTACTCTCGGTAATCTTTTATTTACTATTTCTTCTAAAATATCGCATCGATGGGAAGAATTTGAAAAAAAACGCTGGGATAGCTGATAGATTATTAAAAAACACTCGCACTTTAGGGTTTTGTGATGCGGCTTTCTGCATAATTAGGTTTAATTGATGGGCATAGCAATGTATAAAATGTGCACTGGGATATTTCTGTTTAATTTGGATTTGAACACCGCTGGTAGAACCGCTCATAACATTTGCACCGTCATAAGTTTGCGCTATTAGTTTTTGAGGAGTTTTTAAAATTAACGGATCTATTTCATTTTCAATGCAGGTTTTTAACCCAGCTGCTGTTTTATCCATAACCCTTAAAAAGCCCCAAAAATTTTCATAAATGGAATCTTCGTAGAAATACCGTAATATCAATACCATTTGACAATTATTTGAGACATCGGTGGTTTCATCGCATTGGATAGATAAAAAATCGGCCTTTTCAATTTGATGGGAAATTTCTTCCCGACAAACTAGTAGCATACAGTCCAAAATATCATTTTGTATGGTCTTGGAGGTTCCTTTAAACACAGTTGCTTTCTGTAAATGTTCTTTAAGTGTAGCATCCAACTCGCTAAAATCTATCAACTCTCTAAATATTCCTCGATTTTCAGATCCCTCGCTTTCGTCATGACCTCTGTGCTAGTTCAAAAGAACCGCAAAATTTTACACAGCTAATAATTCTTTTCAAAATGTGTCGGTTTTTACTTTATTATTGTGTAGTACTAAAGACTCCCTGTATGCAGAACTCAATTGTGTTAAAATATTGACTTTGCCAAGCAATGCGAACCCTGTGCATGAATTAATATGACCACGAGACGATTCATGTTTTTTTATTTTTGCAGGAAGGTGGTGAAGATCTTTTATCCCTGTTCTTGCCCAATTTCGGTCCATCCCTGATCCGGCATTGTAAAGTAATAAACACGGGAAACAGTACAATAAATTCGAAACGTCACAACCACAAATCCAATTATTTCTTGTATAAATGTCTCTTGAAAAATGGCGGGTGAAACTTCTGTTTTCTGCTTTGCGTTCACTAATTTGCGTTAACTTCAAATTTGGCAACGGCCTGCCCAATTCTTTAATTTTTAACTTATCTTCAAGTGGCAGATTGGAAAAGTTCGTATTTAATATATTATGAACAGTATTCATGATGCTAAAATAAATTCGTTCTAATTAGCCCATGTGTTATAATATGAAAAATATGTGTACTTACGTAATAAGAATAAGTGAAACTTTAAACACTACTACTGCAAACTTTTCCACTGCTTTCGCTTTATTGTTGTCAGAGATAACTACTTGCAAAGCTTCTTGCCGCGTGCTTTCTTGCTCACTGAGGCCGCTAAAGAAGTGCGGCCAAAATGCAACATCACGCAAGGTCTGAAGATGAGTGGGAGTGTTGGTCGACCGTCCTCGATTGCTATGGTTACGTGGCCGCACTTCTCTTGCGCCCAAATATCGTGCGTGCCCTCTCAACGTGGTCTCAACCATCGCCTACGTCCTATAAAGCTATGACAAGCTGGTTGAGCGTCGGAAAAATATCAGACAGTGTTTTTATGTGAATTTCAACAAATTAAAATTAGAATAGAAAATGTTGAAGTTGGTTGTATCAGAATTTTTTAACCAACATTATATCTGGGAGGGCGCGCGGCCATGCGGCCTCAAAGAGGAGCCGCCACTGAGTACAATATGCAGTACACAAATCGAACATACACAAATTTTTGATAACGGGTCTTTAAAAGGTGACCAATTTACGGGGCTGCGCAATGGTTCACAGTAGTTCAAACAGCGAAAAAACCAGGTGAACCTTATAAAATTAATGAAAGGTGTACATCGGATATATTAAACTTTAAAAAACGATGTAAGAAAATGGGGAATAATTATAACATTGACCAAGAAGGAAATCAGGTCGTCTGGAATGGCATAAGATGAGCTAGGTGGAGAAGACATTTAAAAATAAGTTTCAGGTTAAGGCAAGCTTCAACGATACAGAGTTCAGAACCATTAATATAAGGCAAAGACAACGAGGGATGGTGGCTAATATGGAACTAAGTAAAGCATATTCGCATCCACCAGGAATATGCAATCTCAAAAAACAAGATGTAGACTCTCACTATGTAACGCTAATCTTATTCAAGAGCACTATCATAGGTTTTACGCAGATTTACACGTGACCAATTCAACAATAGAAACCGAACAGACAGATTATAATATGCAAGACTTTGATTAAATGTTAACACTAAACATTTGTAATAAATAAGTACAATCTTAAATAAAAAAAACTGTTATTTGATATGCATTTTTAGTGCGTCATTTGCGAAAATTGATATATTTTTTAAAACCATATGGCCGTATGTGCTAAAATACCTATTTCCTGGAGGAAATTTTATGTACTTCTTAGTTCATATAAAAATATGCAAAATTAAAGACAAATATACCAAATATAAGGTTTGTAGCTTAATTTTTGGAACTACAGGAAATAAAATGAACTTTACAAAAACTTAAAATGATCCTAACTCGATATTATGATTTTTGCAGTTACTGCCCTATGGTTTTCAAGGTGCGATATTAATGTTAAATATTAGAGCAACCTTAAGGTGTCACATTTCTTTTAATGACCTACACAGATTTTTATTACCTACTGCTGATAACGTGATATCAAATATCACTCGTCGACATCTCTGTATTAATTTGAAATAATAAAATATATTAATATGTAATAATATGTATTCTAAAATATTTGGAAAAAATACCAATGTATTTTTTTTACCTATGAAGAGTACAGGTTCAATATATCGGCAAATGGGTTTTGTTTTAAATACCGTCCGTATAGAGAAGGTGTTCATTAAGATATAAGCGCAAAATCTTGGTCCAATGCTAATTAAATGCACTATTTTTTTCGAATTCTGAGAAAACTAATAAATATTTTTGAAAAATTTAAATGCAGAATGGAAGATTACATTATTACCGAGGGCCGAAAGTCCCTGAAAACTTCTGTAATGTTTATTTTAATAAGATAACGGGATGAAAAAACAAGAGAATAGTTAGTGTGATTTTTAATTTCGAATATTTCATTCAAAACTTTTTGTTTATTCTAAGGGACTTTCGGTCCTCCGTAATAATGTAATCTTTCATTCTGGGTGTAAGTTTTAAAAAGTATTTCTTAGTTTTCTCAGGATTCGAAAAAAATGGATGCATTTACATAGCATTGGACCGAGACTTAGCGCCTACCCCATTAAGAGAGAGTTTACTGTATTTCATATTATTACTAGAATTTATTACTTTAAACTTTTTATCGCTCTTGATTCATATTTTCGTGTATTTAATTCCTATCAGTAGAATAGAAATTTCAAGAGAAACAAAAATAAAAGTGTTCAAATCAATCTATAGACCAGTACTAACCTTCGGCAGCGAATCTTGGGTCTTAACAAACCGACAAAAAAGCAAGATCCAAGCCATGGAAATGAAGTTCCTGAGAAGAGTAAAAGGCGTCACTAAATTAGACCGACTACGGAATGTAGACATAAGAAGAGAGTTAAAAATACCATCCACATTGGAGTATATAGAGCAAAGACAATTATGTTGGTGGGGACATCTACAACGAATGAAAGAAACTAGACCAGTTCGAAGAGTATGGGAAGCAAAAATATCAAAAAATAGGAAGAGAGGAAGACCCAGACAAACATGGGATAAAGCAATAGGAGCCATTCTGCAAAAGATCAAACTGGACAGATGCCAAAGCGATAGCACAAGACAGAAAAGAGTGGAAAAAATTTGTATATAGATAACTGATACTTTTATAGAATTAATGAAATTAATTTTAGAAATGTAGAATTAGATGTAAAAGTGTAATTTGTATATTTGTAAGTACCTATGTAAAACTAGATATGTTAATTTGGTAGATTAATGTTGCAACCCTACACCATTGTATGGTAGAAGGGATATGATTATATATATATATATATATATATATATATATATATATATATATATATATATATATATATATAATTCCATTCAATTGTAATTATTGTACATTCAATTTTTTACAAGTTTTATTACTTTCGAAATAACAATAACTATAAAATCGTTTTTTCAGCCTACGAGTCAATAAAATACGCAATTTTCGGAAATTTCGTTAAATGAGAAGATTTACCTACATTTCTTGTATTTAAGCTTTTAATAAGATTTTTTAAAATAATTTAGATTATTTAGTAGATACATTCACCGGCACGAAAAATGGGCACCCCAAAAATGGGTCATTTTTGATGGCTCGTATCTCCTAAACCTATTGTCCGATTTAAGTATTTTTTTTTTAATATGTTATAGCCTTATTCTTTAACATTATCGCTGTAATAATATTGTTTCTAGACAGGTAAATTATCATTGTATACCGGGCGTACCAATCAAACTGGGTTTTTTCTCAATTTTCACAACATCCTGTGGAATATTCTAGCCTTTATACAATATTGAAATTAAAACCCAACTATAGCCCAGGTTTTCTTAACATTCTGTTTTTTTATTCATTCGCTTATGTTGGATAATAAAAAAGTTAGGGACTTAACAAGCAGCCATGTTCTTTATCAATACATGGTGTTTCTAAATAAGTGCGACAAACTTTAAGGGGTATAATGATCGTTTACTTGATAAAGCTACGTCCGCAAATGCTTGCAAATATAAAATTCTTTTGCCAAACGATCATTATTTTTTCATGCAGAATTACCCCTTAAAGTTTGTCGCACTTATTTAGAAACACCCTGTATCGATAAAGAACATGGCTAGTTGTTAAAGTCCCTAACTTTTTTATTATCCAACGTAAGCGAATGAATAAGAAAACAGAATGTTAAGAAAACCTGGAGCTATAGTCCGGTTTTAATTTCAATATTTTATAAAGGCTAGAATATTCCACAGGGTGTTGTGAAAATTGAGAAAAAAACCCAGTTTGATTGCTACACCCGGTATACAATGAAAATTTACCTGTCTATCAACAATATTATTATAGCGATATTGTTAAAGAATAAGGCTATAACATATTAAAAATTACTTAAATCGGCCAACAGTTTTGGGAGATACGAGACATCAAAAATTACCCATTTTTTTGAGGTGCCCGTTTTTCGTGCCGGTGAGTGTAGATTGAATTAGAAGTTCATTGTAAAAAAGGAAGTAAAAAAAATGTATAGGTAAAATATTATAGATTAAAATAAGTACAGATAATATATAATTATAGAGATATATTATAATCACTTATTGTACCTTCATCTAAGGCTAACTTTAAAAGTAAAGCAGATCTGCTATTATTCATGTTTAAAAAACAAAAGGCACACAAAATACTAAGTACGATTAGGACCGCGAATCTAGAACAAATGAATGCCTGGAAACCGTTACACAGGGTTGCCAAAAACGAAAGTCACATCGAGCGGTGTGGTATACGGAAGACGCTACGCGTTGTGTACATAACCTGTATAATAGTACGGGAGCGACACTAGCGCTGGAGATATACCGTCGAACTAAAATCTGATCTTATGAGTATGTGAGATACGATATGACTTCCAGCGAAATTTTTAATATAAGCCTTCTGATACCATCTAGTAGCCAAATTCATAAAAATTTAGGCAAAACGTTGTGACTTCCGAAATCGGAAGTCATAACGGTATATATGAAGTGACAACGTATCGAGTACGAGTATCTACTTCGGAAGTTACATGGATACATGTATCAATATATAGGGATTTTTCCACATTCTCTATTTCATCTATTTGATATATATATATATATATATATATATATATATTTTGTTATATTTCTATTTGATATGAAAATTAAATTTTGATAATTATAAACAAAATTCAATTTAATATAAAATAATTTCAATTTTCTCAACCACGGGCATATAAATTTAAAACAACCTGTATACAACAAATTGTTATATGTAATTTTAAGAAGTGATTAGAATAAGCGTACGAAACTCGGAACAATGTGCTTAGATAAACAAAGTGAATGACGCGTACCATTATCGTTCTTCTCGGAAGGTCGATCATTAGCCTATGCTAAATAAAACTCAGTGAAATAGATGATAGTTCATTATCGTTTTTCGCGGAAGGTTTCGATCATTAGCCTATGCTAAATAAGACTCATTTGAAAGAGAGAATAGGTCATTAAAATTTGTAAATAGTTAGAAAGTATTTTAGAATGGAAATTAAATATTTTCTTTTGAAATCCATTAAGCATATTTAGAAAGATTAAAAATTGGTTTTGAGGAATATTACGAATGAGAGTTGGTGGTGGAAAATTGATTTGTGAATCTGGAAGGGATATTTAGAAAGTAGGGGAATGGATGACAAAGTGAGAGCAGAATGTTTTGAGCGGTCGAGAAGTGAAGTCGAGTAGTAGACGGTAGTGTTCGAGGAGTGAGAAAGCCGGTGTAGTTCCGTGAGTGTGGAGTATTTATCGTGGAACGAGAAGTAGGCCAGGTCGAGAGTAAAAGAACCTCCTTGAGCCCAGAGTGTCCCGGTAGCTGATAGCAGTTTCGAAAAAGGTAGAACACAGCATCACGACAAAAGCAGGAACGAGAGCTATTCGAGCTAGTTTTTCAAAGGAGAACATCACTGGAAGCCAGGACGAGGTTTGATCGCAGCCAAGGATAGCAGGAAAGGGTCTTGTGTGAGGACATTTTCAGTTCACCAGGAAAAGGTCAGTCTCATTTGTTTGGACATGAATGTATGGGTTTTCGTATTAAATTCCACATAAAAAATTGAATAACATAATCAATAATATCAGAAAAGCTTCATCAAACTTAAATAGAGTTGTTCCTAATAACTCCTAATAGTTAAATGTTAATAAAAACTTTCAATTGAAAACCAAAAGGAAATAAGATTCCCATTTGTAAATGTTATGTTTAAGAATAATAAGAAATAGCAAATATTAAGCAGTGATTGCCTTTTTAAATAAAATAAAAAATATTTTGATTATAATTGTAACCCATATGTGTATTTTTTTTACTCTTTTCTTTTCTATCCCGATTAGGAACCATTAAAAAATATTTAGAAGCCACGGAAGTAAGTAATTAATTTATAATTCGCCCTGAGATTGAAAACATATTGATATGTGATCTGGTTAATTAATTAGATTAGTATTAATACATTGATTAAATTAAGTAACATATAAGAATATTATCTCATATCAATAATAAAGATCACATCAACTGGCGCCCAACGTGGGGCATTGTAAAGTATTTCTAGTGGCAAATTTGAAGGATAGAAAGAGTAAAGCCGGTATTTGAAAATTTATATGCCTGTGGTAAAAAGTGAGATACTTACATTTGTAAAATTTTAGATCTCTTTAGGTACAAATTTTACATAACTGATTTAATATTTTATTTTTACGATATTTACATTTGATATATTTATTGACAATTTATAATATTTGGGTAAAAAAAAAAGTCGTCTTGGTAACATACTAGTAAAATTTCATATTTGGCGGGGATAATACTTCTTGAAAACAAATGTCTGTGACAAGAAGCCAAAGCAAGGACAACAAAAAACAAAAAGAACATTCAGACCAAGAAGATATTTTAGACACGACAATCATGGCATCAGAACAGCAAGAATTATCAGGAATAGATAAACTATTACAACTGATGCAACTCCAGTCACAAAAACTGGATGACAATCAACGAAAAGTGGATCGAAAAATGGATGAAACACAACAAAAATTGGATCAGAAAATGGATAAAGTGGAGAAAAAAATGGATGACAATCAACAGGAAACAAAACAAGCGATAGAAGAGAACAATAAGAAAATAGAGGAACGCATAGAAAAGTATGAAATGAAAATTAAAGATCACATGCAAAAACAAGAAATGAGAATGAAGGACCACATGAAAGAACAAGAAATGAAAATTCAAAATAAAATGAAGGAGTTAACGAATTGCCAGAAAAAAGAAATGGAAAGTTTGGAAAACAAGTTGCAAAACGCTATTCAAGCAGACATAGAAGAAGTGGAAAGAAAGATTGCGGAAATCAATACGCAACAAAATGTCGGAGAAAGAAGAGAAATGGTTATACATAGCACAGATGACGTGAAGATAAGGTTTGGCGGGGATGTAAGAAGATTACACCCAGTGCCGTTCATTAATAGCCTGAAAAAGAAAATACAACACATCGGAAATTTCGATACAGCAAAAGAAACTATCAGAAACCATCTCAAATATGAAGCAAGCCTATGGTTCGATAGTAAAGAAGAAGAATTCGGCAATTGGCAACAATTTGAACAAAAATTTTTGAATTATTTCTGGGGAAAGGTCCAACAATTGGAAATTAACAAGGAATTGCAAAATGGGAAATACAATGATAGGATGGGTGTATCAGAAAGGACATATGCTTTGCAAATTTACAATAATGCAAAACATTTACAATATAATTACTCATCGGAACAATTAGTCGAACTGATTGCAAGACATTTCGAGGAAACGCTGGAAGACCATATCACATTGCAAAATTACAAAGACATAGATAGTTTATGCCAATTCCTACAAATAAGAGAATCACGTCTAAGAGAAAGAAAATCAAGAAGGTCGCGAGAAGATTACAGGCCCCGAGAAACACAAGATTACAGAGATAGAAATCAAAATAGGAGGGACTATACAAGACGAGATTTTAATCCCAGAAGGGAAAACGAAAATAGAGACAACGGAAGAGGAAATTATGAACAAAGAAATAGGCAATGGAATGAGGACAGAAATCGAGAATACCAGAATAGAAACACCACACGCTCAAATCAAGAAAACAGAAATAATGGTAGACAAAATGAACAGGGATATCGAGAAAACCGAAACAGATCCGACAGACCAAGAGAAAATAGAAGAGAAGTAAATAATACCCAGACAGATGAATATGACGGAGAGAGACATTATGACGAAAATATAAACAACGATGAGCAACCGGCGTCTTTTCAAGACGGCGCTCACTAAAAACCAAAAATCAAACAGGAATCTTTTGTCACCCCAAGGAGTTTATTAAATTGGCAGGAAACAACGAAAAGAAAAATGGAGTTAATTTAAAATTTGTGGATGGATTTATCAACGAGAAACCAATTAAAATTATGATAGACACTGGATCTGAAATAACATTGGTCAACAGAAAACTAATAGAAGAAGTTAACTTAACAAATTTAATTTATAAAATACCTAGGGTAAATTTAGTGGGCGCAAACAAACGGACATTGGCAACTATAAATGAAGGCATACGAGTAATGGTACGACTGGGCAAGAATATGTATGCACTACAATGTGTAATAATGCCAAACATGTCACATGACATGATAGTAGGAGTGGACGAATTGGCAGAAAAACATGTAGTGATAGATTTTAAAAATAATACGATGAAACTAACAGAAGAAAAAGAAAAAGAACAGGACAAGGAACATGAGAAACAAAATACGGACGAATCAGGTAAAGAACAAACAGTGGAAATGAATTTGGCAGCGAAGCAAGGACAAAGAAGAAAAAGGAGAAAAGGTCAGAAAAAGATAAAAGAAAATGAAACCTGTGGCTCCTCAAAAGAAGAGTTGAGCCCAGAAGAAGAAAATTTGAGAGTATCAGAAACAAAGGAAACCTGGGATTCCTCAAAAGAAGAGACGGGCTCAGGAGAAGAAGAAATAAAGCTAAAAAATGAAAGTGAAAAGAATATGATTGAAACAGTGGTATTTGAAGAGGAGGTATATGCAAACGAGGATGCAGAATGCACGGTAAACATGTGTGAAGAATCTGAGAAAAAAGACAGAAAATTGATATGTGGAGAAGGGAAAGAAAAAGAATTGCGGTTGATGTTAAGAAACTACGAAAATTTGATCAATGAGGAAAACAGAGTGGCTAAAAAATACGAACATTCATTTGAGGTGAAAAACTTGGGAAATTTTCGATCAAAGACTTACCCGATTCCATACAAGTATCGACAAGAGGTGAAAGAAGAAATAAATAAAATGTTGGAAGATCAAATCATCGAAAGATGTGATTCACCGTATGTTAACCCGATTGTGATAGTAAAGAAAAGCAGTGGAGAATTGAGATTATGTTTAGATGCCAGGAATATCAACCAGCACACTGTATCACAATATGAATCACCTATAAACATCGAGGCCATTTTTGGAAGAATCACCGGGTCACACATATTTTCGAAAATTGACTTAAAACACAGTTTTTGGTTGATACCGTTAGCTGAAAAGTGTAGAAACTACACCGCTTTTTCTATTGATGGTATTGTCTACCGGTTTAAGGTAGTGCCGTTTGGATTGCAGAGTGCTTGTGCTGCACTCGTCCGAGCTCTACATACCATTTTGAATCGCCACGAAGATTTCATAGTTCATTATATCGATGATTTATTAATTTTTTCACAAGATACTCAGAGTCATCTGAAACACATAGAAATAATTCTGGAAGAATTGGACACAGCGGGATTGAAATTAAACATTGAAAAATGTCAATTTTTTCAAAAAGAAGTCATTTATTTGGGTTTTCAATTGGACACCAAAACAGTAAGATTATCCGAAGACAGAGTCAAGCTCATAGATGAATACCCAAGACCAACGAATTTGAAAACATTGAGAGGTTTTCTTGGCTCGATTAATTATTTTAAAAAACTGATTCCCGATTTGAGCCAAAAGGAAATCCCTCTGATAAAGTTGCTTAAAAAAGGAATAAAATGGAATTGGAAAGAAGAACAGGAGGAAGCTTTCGAAACATTAAAACGAGAATTCGCAAAAGGAACGAAAATATACCACTCCATTTACAATTTACCTTTTATACTCCGAACCGATGCGTCCATACAAAAATTTGCAGGAGTTCTGTCTCAAATACAAAACGACCAAGAAGTGCCGATATGTTTTATATCGCGAGTGACTAAAACACATGAGAGAAAATATAGTGTTACAGAATTGGAGTTTGCCAGTGTACTATATTGCGTAAACAAATTGAGGTTTTACTTATTGGGAGCAAAATTCACAATCGAAACAGACCATGCAGCTTTAGTACATATCATGAAGAATAGATTAGTAAATAATAGAATACATAGAGGTATTCTATTATTACAGGAGTATGATTTTAAGTTCCGATATATAAAAGGAAAAGACAACATAATAGCCGACGCTCTAACACGGGATGAGGACACGGGAAAAAAGGAAACAATTACTCTACAGGTGGGACTAAATAGATTAATACAAGAAGAAGGGATATATTCGTTAAATGAGATAAGGACAAACCAAGAAGACCTAGAGGAAAGAGAGAAAAGAAGAGCGGAAGTAGAAAATGACATATATTTTAAGAGAATAGACGGAAAGGAACTATATTTAGTGACACAGACATTGGCCGAAAAGATAATAAAGAAATTACATGAGGACAATGGGCATATCGGTAGCAGAAAAGTTTGGCTCGTTTTTAGGGAAAATTACATCAGCCGACAGGATTACCGCATTGCAAAGGAAATTACCCAGAAGTGCGATGTATGTCAAAAATATAAGAGTCGGAATTTCAAAAACGAAAATGTTGCCAAAAATATTGAAGCCCGAAACAAACTAGACATTGTAGCAATAGATATGTTAAGCGATCTAATTATGACCACTAAAAGGAACAAACATATTCTGGTAATGGTGGATGTGTTTTCAAAATACGTAAAATTATATAGTTGCCGCACCACAAAGGGGGAGGAAATATTAAGAAAAATCGACAATTTTATAGCCATAGTAGGAACACCAAAAAAGATCCTACTGGACAATGCAACGTATTTCCGAAATGATCGTTTCAAGGGACAACTTCGAGAACGAGGAATAGAGACAAATTTTGTCAGCATCAGGCATCCACAGAGTAATCCTTCGGAACGATTCATACAGGAAGTGACGAAATTTCTTCGCATTGCAACAGATGGTCAACATCGCCACTGGGACAGGAAAATGGCGGAAATAGAAAGGTATCTAAATACAATTCCGAGCACAGTAACAAAAGAGACCCCAGAATACATCATGAAGGGTGTATTGCCGATAAGGCCATGGGAAGACCAAGAGCCAAAAGAATATCAACAGGTGATTGAAACCGTACAGAGAAGATTACGGCGAAGCAACGAAAAATATATCCAAAGACAGGAACAAAATAGAAAAAGAAGACCAGTGACTTTCCAAAAGGGTGAAAAAGTACTCGTGAGGGCATTACGAGTATCAAATCTTCCTGGGGGCATTTGCGCAAAGTTGATGCCTGTTTTCGAAGGCCCGTACATCGTGAATAATGAAAATGGGATAAATAGTTATGAGTTGAGGCACAGGAACTCGGAAAAGATCCGAGGAATTTATAATATTCACGATGTATACAAATATCACGAATAAAAGACAGAATTACATGAAGTAGATAGTAAGTTAGGATATAAGAAGTAGATTAAAGTAAGGAAATATACAGGGAGTTGGTTTTGCCTCGAGAAAATGTATTTAAAAATGCAGATAAATTTTATCGAATACAAGGCGGGGATTTGTTATATTTCTATTTGATATGAAAATTAAATTTTGATAATTATAAACAAAATTCAATTTAATATAAAATAATTTCAATTTTCTCAACCACGGGCATATAAATTTAAAACAACCTGTATACAACAAATTGTTATATGTAATTTTAAGAAGTGATTAGAATAAGCGTACGAAACTCGGAACAATGTGCTTAGATAAACAAAGTGAATGACGCGTACCATTATCGTTCTTCTCGGAAGGTCGATCATTAGCCTATGCTAAATAAAACTCAGTGAAATAGATGATAGTTCATTATCGTTTTTCGCGGAAGGTTTCGATCATTAGCCTATGCTAAATAAGACTCATTTGAAAGAGAGAATAGGTCATTAAAATTTGTAAATAGTTAGAAAGTATTTTAGAATGGGAATTAAATATTTTCTTTTGAAATCCATTAAGCATATTTAGAAAGATTAAAAATTGGTTTTGAGGAATATTACGAATGAGAGTTGGTGGTGGAAAATTGATTTGTGAATCTGGAAGGGATATTTAGAAAGTAGGGGAATGGATGACAAAGTGAGAGCAGAATGTTTTGAGCGGTCGAGAAGTGAAGTCGAGTAGTAGACGGTAGTGTTCGAGGAGTGAGAAAGCCGGTGTAGTTCCGTGAGTGTGGAGTATTTATCGTGGAACGAGAAGTAGGCCAGGTCGAGAGTAAAAGAACCTCCTGGAGCCCAGAGTGTCCCGGTAGCTGATAGCAGTTTCGAAAAAGGTAGAACACAGCATCACGACAAAAGCAGGAACGAGAGCTATTCGAGCTAGTTTTTCAAAGGAGAACATCACTGGAAGCCAGGACGAGGTTTGATCGCAGCCAAGGATAGCAGGAAAGGGTCTTGTGTGAGGACATTTTCAGTTCACCAGGAAAAGGTCAGTCTCATTTGTTTGGACATGAATGTATGGGTTTTCGTATTAAATTCCACATAAAAAATTGAATAACATAATCAATAATATCAGAAAAGCTTCATCAAACTTAAATAGAGTTGTTCCTAATAACTCCTAATAGTTAAATGTTAATAAAAACTTTCAATTGAAAACCAAAAGGAAATAAGATTCCCATTTGTAAATGTTATGTTTAAGAATAATAAGAAATATCAAATATTAAGCAGTGATTGCCTTTTTAAATAAAATAAAAAATATTTTGATTATAATTGTAACCCATATGTGTATTTTTTTTACTCTTTTCTTTTCTATCCCGATTAGGAACCATTAAGAAATATTTAGAAGCCACGGAAGTAAGTAATTAATTTATAATTCGCCCTGAGATTGAAAACATATTGATATGTGATCTGGTTAATTAATTAGATTAGTATTAATACATTGATTAAATTAAGTAACATATAAGAATATTATCTCATATCAATAATAAAGATCACATCAATATATATCAAACAAATGAAATAGAGAATGTGGAAAAATCCCCTTACGAACAATTCACACATCCACCACTTCGTCAAATAGACGAAGCCCAAATAGGCCGAAACACCGGTGTATATAGTTGCACAGAAATGTATGGAATGATGACCCTTCATCATTTTATATATTTCCAACTAAATTCACATTCACTTTACGAGTATTAGCCAATGATTTTGCTTATTTATTTATATATATATATATATATATATATATATATATATATATATATATATATATATATATATTATATGTTAGATCACTGATCACGTATTTGACTTTTTAAAAAAGAATTTTGTTTGTTACACAATAAGTTTACATAATAGTACAAAGTTAAATTAATTTAAAATGACTACAATAACTGGACTGGTTGAAGTTGCAGCTAAGAGTGGTCCCGGCATCTGAAAATGGCAATTTATATTGGCCAACGGTTCGTACAAAGTTCATCTACTGCGCGCTCAGCGGTTTCTATGGGAATGGGATGATGAAATATGAAGTCGGCGAACTTAAGCTAGTTCAAGGTTAATATTTTCTCATATAACAGCTCCCTCCCATTATTAGTGAAAAGTCAAACTTTTCTTTGACTTTTACAGAGTAATTGGTGTTTCTGCTTCTTCTTCATTTTCTTGTTGGACATTGGGTCTTCTTCTGAAGGAGGTAAAGTCTTGAAGTTTTTGTCTAATGGAATTTCTGCGTGGTGCTGAAGTTGGAGGCTGATCCTGGGACAAGGAGATTGCCATTTTTGGGAATATTTTGGTTCGATATTTACAGCAAAGGTATAAGATAGCTAAGATGATAATCAGGGATAAGGTTGATATGGTGAATAAGGGTAAATGTTCCTCGATGAATGATTGGCTCATGATATGGTCCAGTTCTTCTGAATATTGGTCCAATTTGTGTTGTGCAATATTTAAGTCATCTACGTTGATCTTACTGAGTTTTAGTGGTTTCAATTTTGATAGGTGACTCTTTGTCTCAAAATGGTCACAGCATCTGTAGGGTACGTTAACTGGGTGACTTCTATACGTAATATTTGTATATTTCTCGATTTGGTCTTTGGCATGAATTCTGGTACTGCCAATGAATGCAATACATTCGGGAATTAATCTTAAGATTGAATTTGTTTTGATTATTTGTGTAGTGACATCTTTTCTTGCACATTTGATCATTACTGGTAATGGATCGGAAATGGTTAGCAACCATAAATTTCGGTCAATTTCTTGTACATTGTAACCTTGTGCCAAGAGCATGGACATCTGGCAAGTTGCTGAGAGGTTTCAAAAGCTGGGCTTCGCATATAGCATCGGTGTCTATGGGGTACGGAAGAATGTCTGTACACATTCTTTGGTTTTGACTAATTTGTTTGCATTTTTCGGTGTCCATGGGTAAGACATATGAAATTGTAATAACATCATCTCGCGCTATGTATTTATTAACAGTTGAAAGTATATGATGAAAACCAGTTTGATTATCTAATATTGGTATTGAATATAATTGATACAAGGTGAATATTTCGGGATCAACTAACGGGATTTCGAGAACGAAAACAATTTTTGAATCAAGCTGATAGGCTTGTAGTTTTATTATGTCAATATACTGAGCTATATTGACATATAAGTGGGTAGAGGCAATACGTTATTCTGTAATGACTGTGAGATTTCTTTTAATGCGTCCAATAAGTCTATGGGCGAAATAATAGAACTATGTAAAATTTGGAGGCGAGAGAATGTGATAGAATTTAGTATATCATTTAAATAATTTTCTAAAAATACGTAGCTTTCCGTTAAGGACTCACATAAATCTAGTATTTGTAATTGTGCTTGGTAAAAGTAGATGTCATTATTAATGTCCAGAAGTGTAGTCTCGATAGTTTTTAAGTCTTGGTTAAAAGTTTCTTCGTCTAATTGCAATTTTTGAATAGTAGTGTTGAAAGTTTTTATAACTGAAGTGGTAACAGATATTTGATTTTTTAAGAGATTTTCAATTTGGGTTTCATCGAAATTTATTTTATTTATACATTTATTAAAGTATTCGCCGTCAGAAGCGTCCAAGTTTCCAGTAATGGATTTTCATATTGTTCCAATACCATTTACTAAACCGCGTTTTAGGCGTTTATTATAAGGTACTGTTTCAGAGGTTATTTCTTTATATTTTAAGTTAACGGAGTTTGAGATTTGTTTTAGCAGACTAACATGTGTCTGTACTTCGGCTTGAAAAGCAAGTTTTCTCGGTGTATCCACGTTAATAAATTTTTCTAATAGGTTTTCCAAAATTTGGTCATTGTTGGATATTGTAGTTTTGATAGGCAATAATTCTTTGTAAACAAGTAAAGTCCATTTGTCGTTAGATATTCGTATAGTTCCTTTTTCATGAAAAAATATTCCAATTGTGTTATTAATGGGAGTGAGGAGAATTTGGGATTGGACGATAGAAAGGAGTCCATAGAATCTGTAAAGGAAAATTATTCAAAATAAGGTTTTAGTCTGTCAAAATTTACTTTAGAGGTTTGATTAGTTTTGGGGTTAAGGATAATTGCGGAATTTGTAAAAATTTCTTGAATTTCGAAAGGTCCGTTAAAAAGATTTTCCGATTTTGATTTAATTTGGGATTCTTTTACGTAAACTTTGTCACCAATTTTAAAATCAGGTCTTTGTGCTGAAATATTTTCGTCAAATCTTACTTTCGCCTTTTCTTTCTGTCTCTCTGTTTTTGCTCTGGCTACTTTGTAAAAATATTCCATGCGATTATTCAGGTCTCGAATATATTTACTCATTAGTGTTTTTTGATTGTATAGAGTTTGTGGTGGTCGGCCTGCAGTGTGCCCAAATATAAGTTCATATGGTGTAAAACCGTGAGTTTTATTTTTTGTGTTGTTATAGCATATTATTGCATAAGGAAGTATAGTGAAGGAATGATTGTTTGGGTTTTCGGCTTGATTTGCTCTAATCGTTTCTGAGAGTGTGGCATGAAATCTCTCTACGGATCCATTAGATTGTGGATGGTTAACACTAGAAAATGTTAGTTTGATGTCGTATAATTCGCATAGATCTTTGATTATAGCATTCTCAAATTCTCGACCGCAGTCGCAATGAATTCTTAGTGGTGTTCCATATTGTTGAAAGAAGAGTAAAAGTGTCTTGGCTACTGTTACTGCTCTTTTGTCTTCTAAAGGATAGGCTTGTGTGAATTTTGTCAGTTCGTCACGAATAGTTAATGCATAATTTCTAGTGGGGTATTCGAATATGTCCATATTGATTCTTTCGAATGGTGTTTTTGGAGTTTCTGTTATGACTAGTGGTCCACTTAAGTTTTTCCTACAAATTTTAACTTTTTGGCAAATTTCGCTTGCTTTTACAAATGTTTCTACATCTTTTGTTAAATTTTTCCAATTGTATTTTTGCTTTATTCTTCTAACAGTTTCGTTTATTCCACGGTGTAAATTGTTTTTACCACAATGGTATTGGTCTAAAATTTGAGGGATTTCGTCTTCGCTGGCTGTTTTAATTATATTTGGACAGATTCTTAATTTTAATTCTTTGTCAGCAAAAATATAAGAAACTATCTCTAGAATAGGTAGTTCGAGATTATTTTCGACACAATATATTTTTGATTCATCGAATTGATCTTTATTTGCAAAAAGTCCAAGAAACAGGTGTGATATTACTCGTTCGGGATCAAAAGGTAATGGTATAATACAATATTTTCGATCTTTTACAGTTTTGCTGTGTACAATATTAATTCTTCTGTTACTATATTCCATGTTTTCTTCGAAAATGTCATTCATTATTTTCTCGTGAAGTTCTTCAAGTTTATTTTGCCAGAAAAAGGTAACAATATTTTTGTTAGATTTGTCTGGTAAGTCCGTATTCGATGTTTCAATTTTAGAATAATCGATTATCGACTTAGTTCTATACAGTTCGATAAATTTGTCAAATTCTTCGGACATTTTTTCTATATTTTCTTCATCGTTGTCTTCGTCGTTTTCCTGTGTTTCCGCGTCATCTTCATTCGATGCATGTAATGAGATTTTTGATTGAAAGTTTGCACAATCTTTGAAATGGTTAATCTTTATTCTTGAGAGGGCATCTGCATTTCTGTTTGTTTTTCCTGCACGATGTTCTATTTTATAATTGTATTCTTCGAGCTTTAGGCGCCACCGCGCTAATCGGCTTCCGGGATCTTTTATCGAGAAAAGCCATGTAAGGGGTCGATGATCGGTAATAAGTGTGAATTTTCGTCCAAAAAGATATTGTAACAAAAACGAGCGTTCGGGTATTTATTTACGACTTTATTATTTATTTATACAAGTTTACTTTACAAACTTTAGCTTAAGACTAAACTCTATTTACAAATATGCCCGTATTTATACCCAGTTGTTATTCTGGAACAATCGACGCCCACCTCCAGCTATCAGCTTGTTCCGCCTACGGGACGTACGTTCGAGAATTTTCTCCGCCGAGGCCTAGATCATTCGATTACGTCATTCTCGAGGTGTTTACTGTTATACGGCGGTCGGCCAAGACTTCTCTTTCGTTACACTGCTCCCCTCTTAAGATCTGAGCGTCCCGATCAGCAACTCTAGATGAAGGCCCAGGATGGCGGAATCTACAGGATTCTCCAGCTCTGCATACACCCCTAGAAAAGAAGTAGCAGTCTACTGTCTTTGAAGGGTATGACATCTTCGGGTTCATGCAGCACACAGTAATTCGTACGCCAGTTTCTCTGAAGATCACTTCAAACATGCTTCTCACAATCTTCCAATCCAGATTTTTTACTGCATGGCCTATTTTTGGTAAAGCCAAATCTTTGATGTCATAATTACACACGATTTTCTTCAAATTAGTTAGAGCACGCCATATGTTCTCGTAGCTTGGCGTGTCCGTGTAAGACTTCCGGGTCACCATATACAGCAAAGATCGAGGACCATCTTCCAATCGCAGTACTCTTCCAATTTTAGGGTGCTGATGTCTTAACTCGTCCAGGCGGCCGAACTTTCTATTGAATACGGACGAGATTCCTTTAGTCATCTCGAGGTCTTGGGCAACACAGTGGGCTAGAGAGACGTTTTCTGGAACACCAAACAGATCTTGCTGAACTTCTGTGGTCACGCCGAATCTAGCACTCTTTCTCGCTGCGTAATTTGACATAAATTGATTAAAACTTGGCTGTGCGGCGTCTTTCATCTCCTGTTGGAGGACTCGGGCTTCTTCTGTTTCATTTGAGCCAGCATATGGTGCAAGACGATTTATGTGAATAACTTTTGGTTTACCGTTTGGCAACTTCTTAATTCTGTATATTACGTCATTTATTTTCTTCTTAACTTCATACGGACCTTCCCATTGTCTTTGCAGTTTAGGACACAAGCCGCGACGACGTTGTGGATTATAAAGCCAGACAAGATCACCAATTCCGAAGCTTTCATTCTTGCATCGAGAATCATATTGATCTTTCATTCTGTCACTGGCTATCTGGATGTGTTGTCGGGCAAATTCATGAATGTTGTTCATTCGTAACTTCAGGCGGTCGACGTATTCTTCGCCTGCAACATGTTCCTCGGAAGGTCTGCAGCCAAACTCTAGGTCGCAGGGCAAACGAATTTCACGACCCAACATCAGGCAGGTTGGTGTTTGACCTGTAGTTTCATTTACGGCCGAGCGGTAGGCCATCAGGAATAAATGAATGTGTTGGTCCCAATCTCGCTGATGTTCAGATACAACTTTGGACAAGTGTTTACCCATCGTTCGGTTCATCCTCTCGACCATCCCATCTGATTGAGGATGCAGGGGTGTTGTTCTGGTCTTATTGTCACCAATCAATTTACAAATGTTTTGGAAAAGAGCTGATTCAAAGTTTCGCCTTTGGTCGGAGTGGATCTCCAAGGGAACACCAAATCGGCTGAAGAATTATTTAACAAGTACCTCTGCAACAGTAGCAGCTTCTTGATTTGGTAATGCATACAGCCCTTTAAAGTTACAAAATTAAAATCGATTTTTTTCAATATATCGAAAACTATTAGAGATTTTTTATTGAAAATGGGCATGTGTTATTCTTGTGGCAGGTACATCTTAAAACAAAATTATAGTGAAGTTTGTCCACCCCATAAAAATTTTATGGGGTTTTGTTCCCTTAGGCCAGTATTATATTAGGCAACTGGTGACGCCACCAAGTTGCTCCACCAGTGACTCATTACGTCACGGGGCAGTTAAGTAAATGAGACCTATTAGACTACGGTAACTGGTTGTGCCACCAGTTGCCCATATCGGCCACCAGTTGCCCATAATATTTTGTGTGCTTTAATTTGGTGGAGCCACTAGTTGCGCCACCAGTTGCCCCACTAGTTGCGCCACCAGTTACCTAGTCTAATAATGGCCTTAAACTCTTCAAACTTTTGTGTACGTTCCAATCAATTCATTATTGTGATCCATCCAATGGCACTACAGCCCAAATCGAGCCTTGGCCTTCTTCACCAAGCTTCTCCAATCATTTCGATTTACTGCTGTTCTTTTCCATGAACGCGTTCCCAGGAAGTTCCTGGCATCCTCATCGACTTCGCCTTCCCATCTCTTTTTATTGTGATAAATATAATGACTGTAATTATTGTGATACCATTAGTTAAACACAACGTTTTTAAAACTTTTTTGCCTCTTAGTATTTTTTCGATAATCCAGTTTTTATCGAGATTTAATATATTTACATAAAAATTTTATGGGGGTTTTGTTCCTTTAAAGCCCCCAAACGTTTGTGTGCGTTCCAATTAAACTATTATTGTGGTACCATTAATTAAACACAGTGTTTTTAAAACTTTTTTGCCTCTTAGTCTTTTTTTGACAAGTCACCTTTTATCGAGATGTGGCTTCTTTTTCAAAATACACCTAAAAATGCAAATTATAAATAAATTTTCAGATTATTAACAGGTCTCTATAATCGTACTTAACCATATATGTACAAATATGTGGTAGATTCGACAAATATTCAAAATATGTCGATAAACACTGGCTTATCGAAAAAGTACTAAGAGGCAAAAAAGTTTTAAAAACATTGTGTTTAACTAATGGTGCCACAATAATAATTTAATTGGAACGTACACAAAAGTTTGGGGGGGTTTAAAGGAACAAAACCCTCATAAAATGTTTATGGGGTGCACAAATTTCACTTTAATTTTTTATAAGATGTTGCTGCCATAAGAATGCCACATGTCCATTTTCAATAAAAAATTTCTAAGAGTTTTCGATATATGAAAAAAATCGATTTTCATTTTGTAACTTCAAAGGATTGTAACTTTTTTTGTGTGCACTATTGTATATAGGTAAGAGAGGTTCAATCAACTTATTTTTGACTCCAGAATCTGTGGTATAATTTATGACCAATCTTTTCGACACATTGAATACTTCAATACTTCAATAATGAAACTGTAAATTTGGAACACCCTGTAGACAAATGTGTAATAATTATGCATGTAATACATTCAACCAATATCCAGCTATTTAGGTGTAAAAGTAATATTTTTATAATTTCTTAAATAACTTGAGAATAAGCCTTCTTTTAAAATTTTACATTTTAAGAAAAGTCAACATAACTCAGAACCCTCTGTACATAGGTATAGGGAAGCTTTATGAAACTATACCTTATTTTTTGCGGACAATTAAAAAATGCAATAAAATACAACGACACCCGATTTGGGCGTCGAAACGTTAATAATTTTTTTTTTTTCAATTTAACTGTGGCTTATATTCCATCTAAATAGTTAATTATAAAAATGCCACAAGGAAATAGCTTCAGAACAATAAACAAAGTAGCTGTGAATTAAATAAAAAAGTGGCTAAATTTGACCGTAATTAACCTAGGCGAAAAGATTTTTTTTAAAATTCGTGTAAAAATACCAGCTTTTCAAATCCCAAAGTAGTTTTAGTCTAGAGTCTATCTAAAAAACTGCCATTTTTGACACTTATTTGTTAATAACTAAAATTCTCGTCCGAACTGTGACGGGCATTTTTTTATTTATAATGTATTAGATATACCTATAGTAACCAAAAACCCATTTGCAACCTGGCTGCTCAAGTGTCCCGAATATGGTATATTTTTGCCTTATTACCCTGGCGTATATCTCGAAGATGGTTTGAGATATGCGAAATGCCGTTTTCAAATTTGGATTCAGGAGACAAAATTACATGGGGGATTTATAAAAATTAAATTTTAGTTGAAAATTATGGTTTCATAATAACTAATCGCTATTATGAAAAGTGACTTCGACCGTTAACAGTATACTCGTATTATAAAAAAATAATCACCATAAAAAATCATCCTTGTGTTCAAGGGCCCGTAAACAAAAATTAAGCATCTCAGAAAATCTGCTTCATAAAAATGTTTATGCTTCTAATGTTAAAAAGATAATAGTTTTATTCTTAAAATTTTTAACAGAAACTGGTATTAGTTGAGGATCCGATATAAATAAGGTCGATTTGCACCGATCTGTTTAATGGATAAAAATTATGGGATATGTAATTTAGCATGTTAACAATTACAAAAAACAAGGGTTGTTCGATCTAATCTTGTTCTAACTATAATTAATTAATAATTAAAAAATGACATTTTTTTATGAATTTATATCATTTTTGTGATCATCAAGTACATTAATTCAAGTTCAAACCTTTTTCTATCAGTTCTCGATAAGAATTTTAGCCATGTTTTAGTCTAAAATATATTTTTTTTAATTGTTAATGAGGAAGGTTTCTTATGGGGAGACGGGCATTAACAACTAAAAAACATTGTTTCAGAATGTGCAAAAGATTTATCAAGAACTGATAGAATAAGGTTTAAACTTGAATTAAGGTACTTCGTAATTTCAAAAATGATATTTTATACTTATGTTTTTGAGCGTTGAAAATCGTCATCTTCCGTTCTTTTTTCAGTTTTAAATTGTTTATAACTAGAAAACGATTAACTTTCTAGAAAAATAATTACAAAAGACCTTTTTTGTTTAGAATTACCTAAAAAATATGAAATAATATCTGCCCGGGTCGAAATTTTTTTTTATTTATAAAAAATGTAATTTTTTAATTATTAATTAATTATAGTCAGAACAAGGTTATATCGGGCAACCCTTGTTTTTTGTAATTGTTAACATGCTAAATTACATATCCAACCATTTTTATCCATTAAACAGATCGATGCAAATCGACCTTATATCGTATCTTAGACTATATGATGAATGGGCTGAATGTAACACCGTTAACTGGTTTTAAAATTTTAGAATAGCTTACACTTGCTTTAGGTATAGAAGTTTGAAGTATTTTTGTCAAACATCTCTTCTTAAGATCAAATTGATTGGGATAATTTGCTGCTTCTATTGTTTCTTAAGTACAAAGGAAATAAATTTACTACATCATAGAAGTAAAAAATACAGGATGTTCAATTTAATATAAGGAGACAGTAACGTTTAATGTCTATTAGAAAAGTGTCTCATTGCAGACGCCCTATAGATGATGTGTTAATTATAAATTATCAATATTTTCTTTGCTCATTTATATTATTTTGTCGTAAATAAGTGTGTGGTTACTGCCTTCTAGGTCCCAATTAATTAAAACTCTCTTCTTGGTTCAAATACGTTATATTTACATTTAACTCCATCAACGATTAACCATAATAAATTGTTTACATATCACAGTAACGACCTACCTTTACATTACTACTACAAATAATAATGATGATGATATCATCGGGAGTTTACTTATATATTAGAATGAACTTTGCAACCTCACGCGTCGGCCTTGGTCAAGGGCGGACAATTTATGATATGCTTTACTTTTAATCAAACATCTTTTGTACAGGGTGATATTATACCACAATTTGTATATCCTGAAATGTAAGTTACGTACAACATTTTTTACAAAGAGGTCACTTTTCTGTAATAATAACTTGAGAATTAAATTTTGGAAGCGCATGATCAAATTATATTATGCTTGGTCAAGTCTCTTATGTGGTGTTAAAGTGTGCACCTTGAAAATATCCACTAATAAAATATAGTGCCTTTGGTAAGAAAAACATGTTTTATACACCAAAATTTTTTGAGCCACCAAACATCAAAACAATATGATTATATAATATATCCGTTATTATTCCACATATTACTAAATACACAATATTTAACGTTTACACATGGTAGACCATCGCGTCATCCTGTGTAAGTATTTACTTTTTTTTATAATTTCTAATCTACTTGTATTCCAAAGTCTTCATTTTAGTAGTGTGTAATATTTATACTATTATGTACTTCTATGAATATTTTCCATTATAACCTTGGAACGTATTTAGAGTAAATATTATATTTACCTATAATGTGCTAATATATACTTTTCTATTTTTTCACAACTGTAAAACTTAGTTTTTCCTGAACAATAATAAAGATATTGTCGACAAAACTGCAAGTTTTGTTGCTAGAAATGGTCCAGAATTTGAAGCTCGTATTAGACAAAATGAGTTAGGAAACCCTAAGTTTAATTTTTTAAACAGTGGGGATCCTTACCATTCCTACTATCAACATAAAGTTAAAGACTTTAGGGAAGGAAAAGGTAAGTTCTTTTGATTTTAATACATAAATGATTAAATCTTTTTTTATTAGTAATATTTATTAACTTTTTTATAGTCTTACAGTTTTTATTTATTCACCTTGTATAATTTATTAAAAATAATTAAACAATTTCACAAATAAAAAAAACACGTTATTCTCATCAACAAAACACATAAAAAATAGATAAATTTTTAAAGTGTTTTTAAAAACAAAAACCTTTCTTCCCGTTTCTTGAGTTTCACCTTCGTTTTCACTTAGATAATTATTTATTCTCGTAAAAATTAAAATTATTTTCTTTTTTTTATATATAAATTACAATTAGCAATTTGCCCTAGCGATAATTGAATTTTCAATATTGACCATTTTTTAGTTTTAAATAAAATTACACAGTATTTTAAAAATTAAGAAAAATTATTTGTCTAGAACTTACATCTTGTTAATTACAATTAGTGTAATTCAAACGTTTCTCGAGTTATAGTCCGTTCTTTAACGGTAAAATATTGCACAACCTCTAAATTTTAAAGAACCGCTTGGTTTGACATGAAACTTGGCATACACATAGCAAACAAGTCAAACAAAAAAAGTGATATTGTGCCGATATGTGCTTTTGCCCTGGGGGTGGTTTTTACTCCCTCTTGGGGGTGAAAAAATATTCGTCCAAAGAAAGTCAGGAAATGGATAAACTGGCTAATTTTAAGTAACTTTTGTTCTATAGAGTTTTTTCACTAAGTCAATACTTTTCGAGTTATTTGGCAGTGAATATGTTCATTTTTTCAACAAAATAACCACGCTTTTAGACGGTTTTTCGGAAATAACTCAAATTGTAATAGTATGGTATAGTTAGATCCAAACCCAGACATCCAAAGTGAAAGTTATCCTCCAACACCAAATTGTTCTATATGGTCCACATAATGTTCAGAAAAAAGTCACACCATTTTGAGCGTCGGGTTTGGGGGAGAGAGGGGGGAGAAATCTGCAAATTCCTAGTTTTTTACGTTTTTCGTCAATATTTCTAAAACTAAGCGGTTTAGCATTAACAACCCTCTACACAAAATTGTTCTACATTAAATTTTAAATAAAAAAGGCCCTATGCATAACCCTTCTAAAATGAACGGTTCCAAAGTTACGGAGGTAGTATAGTATAATTGGTCCAAAAAAAGGCCTAACCCAGACATCCAAAGTAAAAGTTTTCCTTCAACACCAGATTGTTCTATATGGTCCACATATTGTTCAGTAAAAAGTTACACCATTTTGAGCGTCCGGTTTGGGGGGGGAGATGGGGGAGAAGTCGGTAAATTAGTAGTTTTTTTACGTTTTTCGTCAATATTTCTAAAACTATGCTTTAGCGTAAGGAATGTTCTATAGAAAAATGTTCTACATAAAATTTAAAACAAAAAAAGTTCTATACATAATTGTTATAAAATCAACGGTTCCAGAGTTACGGAGGGTGAAAAGTGGAGGTTTTCGATACTTTTTATATTCACCGATTTCTCCCCCCTCTCCCCCCCAAACCCGACGCTCAAAATGGTGTGATTTTTTTCTGAACATTATATGGACCATATAGAACAATTTGGTGTTGGAGGATAACTTTCACTTTGGATGTCTGAGTTTTTGGTATAGTTATATCATAAATATTGCCCAAAAAATATAAAAAGTATCGAAAACCTCGAATTTCACCCTCCGTAACTCTGGAACCGTTGATTTTATAACAATTATGTATAGAACATTTTTTGTTTTAAATTTCATGTAGAACATTTTGGTATATAACATAGTTTACGTTAAAGCATAGTTTTAGAAATATTGACGAAAAACTTAAAAAAACTACTAATTTAGCGGCTTCTCTCCCATCTCCCTCCCAAACCGGACGCTCAAAATGGTATAACGTTTTATTGAACAATATGTGGACCATATAGAACATTTTGGTGTTGGAGGAAAACTTTTACTTTGTATGTTTGGGCTAGGCCTTTTTTTGGACCAGTTATACTATACTACCTCCGTAACTTTGGAACCATTCATTTTAGAAAGATTATGCATAGGGCCTTTTTATTTCAAATTTAATGTAGAACAATTTTGTATAAAGGGTTGTTCATGTTAAACCGCATAGTTTTAGAAATTTTGGCGAAAAACTTAAAAAACTACGAATTTACCGATTTCTCCCCCCTCTCCCCCCCAAACCCGACGCTCAAAATGGTGTGACTTTTTTCTGGACATTGTGTGGACCATATAGAACAATTTGGTGTTGAAGGATAACTTTCACTTTGGATGTGTGGGTTATGCCATCTTTTGGATCAACTATACTATACTATAAGTATTTTGTCGAAAAAACATTTTTAACAAAAATATAGCCTGTAAAAAATTTAAAAAATGGTGTATATATCACGTCTCTACACCTAGTAGAAGCAGAGTTATAATTAATGAAAAATAGGTTCATATTCGTCAAATTTCAAATGCAATATCTTAACGTGAAATAACCAAAAATGAAGCACATTTCGGGGAAAACTCATTTTAACTTATTTAAAGTGTTTAAAAAAAGCTTCATTTTTGTTTTATAAAAAAAATTTCTAGCATCAAAATTAAACAAGTTACGCTCAAAATAGAGTTAGTCCCTTTTGGTTTTGGTAAAGAAAATCAAGAAAATCACCCCCTAATTAGTATCTTAAATGAACTTAATCGTTACGACTTCACAAGTTTCTTGACTCGTGTATATACAGGGTGAGTCATGAGGAACTGTACATACTCCTACCTCGTATAGAGGCTCCTATGGGGCATAAGAAATGACCATTAAAAAGTGTCTGCTCCCATTGTTTAATAATATACAGGGCGAGTTTCGCATTTTGACAGAAATTTGTATTCGTCATAATTTTTGAACGGTCAGATCGATGTGTCTCTTATTTTGGCCAATTGTTACACTATTACCACCTAATCAACTAATTTATTCAAACTAGAAAAAAATCAGGTCCGGCTTTAAAAAAATTGGTTCGTTTGGGTCTTAGAAAAAATTTCACCCTGTATACGCTTTTTGAAAACTCTAATATGAATTTTACCAATTAGACAAATAGGCAATTAAAATGGCATATTTACTTTTTCCGCACACGATTACTTAATTTTTTATAAAAAAATCAAATTTCACTATGATAAAAGTTTGGTAAAGTGAACCATGTATTTAAAAAAAATAACTTTTATTACAAAAATTAATTTTTTTTGCACAAATAAGTAATTTATGTTACCATCCAATCAACTGATTTATTCAAACTAGAGAAAAATCAGGTCCGGATTTAAAAAATTAGTTTCGTTTTGGTCTTAGAAAAAATTTCACCCTGTATACGCTTTTTGAAAACTCTAATATGAATTTTACAAATAAGACAAATAGGCAATTAAAATGGCATATTTATTTTTTCCCCACACGATTACTTAATTTTTTATTAAAAAATCAACTTTGTCAAAATCGGAATTTTAACCTAAAAATGAAAAAAAAATGAACTCAGGTTTAACTCGCTACAACTCTGTTCCATTTTAATATTTTTTTTCTGAAATTTTTACAGCACATACCTCTTATAGGCTATTGATTATATTCAAAATAAGATAGCTAAAAGGAACTACAACGTTAACGGGGTTTTATTATTTCATATGGTCAATGGATGATAAATGAAATATGAAAAATGATATATGAAAAAACCGCGGAGTGCTACCATTTAAAGCGGTGCGTTTTTGAGAAATGGCTGAATTAGTCCCTGGGCACAGGTTACATTAGGGTGAGTTCCATGCACTTTTGGTACAAACCTACCTACATAAAAATTGTTCCTGGTTAAATTTCTTATCTAAATATCACTTTTTAAAGTCAAGGATACTTTTTTTTACAAAAATATATTCAAAAGAAAAAGCACAAACAAACCCAAAAGAATGAAATTTTGTTTTTTGTCCCATAACTTTTGTCCACGAGGATATAGGTATAGACATTGCTTTACAGAAAAAAAAACCTACATATTTCTTCTTTAAAATGTTGTTTAGTAGAGGTAATTAGAATTTATAGTTTTCGAAATATGATTTTTCAAAGTTCGCCACTCACAGCAATTTTGGGCAATTTTCCTTGTTATTTCGCAAATATTGTGCTGTAACTTTTTTCTACGTAACTTTAGGTATATGCAATGGTGCACGTAATAGAAATAGAAATCAATTACCTTTAAAATGGTCTACTGTGTATCGTTATACGACTTTTTTTTTAAAGAGATGGTTTTTCAAGGTTTTATACTTTTAACGATTTTTATAATATATTATAAAAATAAAATAATATTATTATATAATATACTATATATTATATAATAATACATTATATATAGTATATATAATATAATATTATATTATATATTATATGATACCTAATATAAAAAAAATATTATTTTTTACATTTTTTACGATTATTTTTAAAATTTCTCATTATAACTTTTTTCTTCTACATTTAGGTATGTATTATATTATATAATAATAAAAGCTTATTTTGTTTACTTTAAAATGGTGTATTACAAAACATTCTAGGATTATTTTTGAATAAGATATTATTTTTCAAAATGTAATAAGTACTTGCAACGACTTTTGATTTTAGTATTATTTTTTAAATTTCTCATTATAACTTTTTTTTTCTTGTACATGAATATACTATATATTGCTCAATAAAGAGAGCTTGCTTTCTGTTCTTTAAAATGGTGTATCATCTATATTTAAATAATGGAAACCGAGTGATTGTTTGATATTTTTTACCTGTATTATTTAAAATTATTTCTTTTACAAAAATTACATAAACATTAGTCTTAGAAAACATCACTTTAGTTAAAATTATTTAAACGTTGACATTTAAAAAATTTTCAAAATCAAAGTCCATCTGTTCGTTAGCATTAGCTTCAATATCTTCCTCTGACACCTCAGTTATCTTAGAGTTCCCACAATTAGTACCCATGCACATGCACCCTTTGCAGAATATTAAACAACTAATTCCTATCTTCCTACAACCGCAGATTTTTGTACATCCTTTAGTACATTTACATGCTATTTTTTCAAGCAAAGCTTGTGGTGCAGGAGCTTTGACAGCAAATATTGAAATTAATCCATGTTTTGAAGTTTGCCCGGCCGAGTCACGTGGATCGAAAATATTACCTATAAAAAAGAAGATTTAATCATAACACACAATCACATAAAAAAGTTATAATGAGAAATTTAAAAAATAATCCAAAAATCAAAAATCGTTGCAAGTACCTACTTATTACATTTTGAAAAAGCATATCTTATTCAAAAATAATCCTGGAATTTTTTATAATACTTATAAAACAGAATAAGCTTTCATTTTTATTATACATATAATATATACCTAAATGTAGAAAAAAAAATTATAATGGGAAAGTTAAAAAATTATCGTAAAAAATATAAAAACTCGTTAAAAGTATAAAATCTTGAAAATGATAACCTCTTTAAAAGAAGTCGTACAACATTATACAGTAGAACATTTTAAAGGTAATTGATTTCTATTCCTCTTACATGTACCATTGCATATGCCTAAAGCTGCGTAGAAAAAAGTTACAGAACAATATTAGCGAAATAACAAGGAAAATTGCCCAAAATTGATGTGAGTGGCGAAATTTGAAAAATCATATTTTGAAAACTGTAAATCCTAATGACCTCTACCAAACATCATTTTAAAGAGAAAATATGTAACTTTTTTTTCTGTGAAGCAATGCCTATACCTATATCCCCGTGGTCAAAAGTTATGGGACAAAAAACAAAATTTCTTTCTTTTGGGTTTCTTTGTGCTTTTTCTTTTGAATATATTTTAGTAAAAAAAAGTATCTTTGACTTTCAAAAGTTATATTTATATAGGAAATTTAACCAGGAACAATTTTTGTGTAGACGTATTTGTACCAAAAGTGCATAGAACTCACCCTAATGTAACCTGTGCCCAGGGACTAATTCACCCATTTCTCAAAAACGCACCCCTTTAAATGGTAGCACTCCGCGGTTTTTTCATATATAGAGATTCATTGACCATATCAAATAATAAAACCCCGTTAACGTTGTAGTTCCTTTCTATAGTACATAATCAATAGCCTATTACCATTGTGAAGACTATGAAAATTGTTGTAGACTTTCAGTCTTCTTCTTGTAAAAGTTGCAAACTTGTAAATCGCAAAAATTAGGTGGAAAAATTTAAAATTTATCAATTTGATCACGTCTATGTTAAACTATAGAGTCCAAAAGAAGTGTTATGGGAAGTTTTAGATGTAGACGTGTTATAGAAAAAAAAAATGGTAAAACTTTTAATTTTAAGAAAAACGTTGTTTTTGTAAATTAATTTTTGTAAAAAAAGTTAATTTTTTTAAATCTATGCAAAATTTTTGCCAAACTTTTTATGCATAGTCAAATTTGATTTTTTAATAAAAAAATAAGTAATCGTGTGGGGAAAAAATAAATATGCCATTTTAATTGCCTATTTGTCTTATTTGTAAAATTCATATTAGAGTTTTCAAAAAACACAAGGTGAAATTTTTCCTAAGACCCAAATAAACTAATTTTTTAAATCCGGGCCTGATTTTTTTCTAGTTTGAATAAATCAGTTGATTGGGTGATAACATAAATTAAATATTTGTTCAAAAAAATTCATTTTTGTAATAAAAGTTATTTTTATTTTAATCTATGGTTCACTTTACCAAACATTTAATTATTCATAGTCAAATTTGATTTTTTTTATAAAAAATTAAGTAATCGTGTAGGGAAAAAAATAAATATGCCATTTTAATTGCCTATTTGTCTAATTTGTAAAAAGCATATTAGAGTTTTCAAAAAGCGTATACAGGGTGAAATTTTTTCTAAGACCAAAACGAACTTATTTTTTAAATCCGGGCCTGATTTTTTTCTTGTTTGAATAAATCAGTTGATTGGTGGTAACATAAATTAAATATTTGTTCAAAAAAAATTAATTTTGGTAATAAAAGTTAATTTTGTTAAATCTATGGTTCACTTTACCAAACTTTTAATTCATAATCAAACTTGATTTTTTTTATAAAAAATTAAGCAATCGTGTGCGGAAAAAAATAAATATGTTATTTTAATTGCCTATTTGTCTAATTTGTAAAATTCATATTAGAGTTTTCAAAAAGCTTATACAGGGTGAAATTTTTTCTAAGACCCAAACGAACTAATTTTTTTAAAGCCGGACCTGATTTTTTTCTAGTTTGAATAAATCAGTTGATTAGGTGGCAATAGTGTAACGATTGACCAAAATAAGAGACACATCGATCTGACCGTTCAAAAATTATGACGAATAAAAATTTCTGTCAAAATGCGAAACTCGCCCTGTATATTATTAAACAATGGGAGCAGACACTTTTTAATGGTCATTTGTTATTCCCCATAGGGGCCTCTATACGAGGTAGGAGTATGTACAGTTCCTCATGACTCACCCTGTATTGTTTATATGATCTGTAAGTTTCATCGGTTCAAAGTCCTTATTATTGAAAGGGCTGTAGTTAAAAGGGGTTGAACGAGTCACTGATCACGAATGTATGCAAATTTAGAAACAACAAATCTTAATCAATTTTTGTCTAACAGAAAATCAAAAAAATACATGATATTCAGAAAAGCAAATCGGACTTTTTTTGTTTTTCGAGATTTTTGGTATCTCTAACAATTTTTAAGTTATTTTAAAAAAAAGAATATTTTTCAAAATTTAAATTTTTAAAAATTTTATTTTGAAACCAAATTTTTTCAAAAATAAGCACTTTGAATCGATGAAACTTACAGATCATATAAAAACAACATAAGTAAAATAATTTGTGGAGCGGTAACGACTAATTTCATTTAAGTTGCTAATTAGGGGGTGGTCTTCCCGATTTTTTTTTGCAAAAACAAAAGGGACCATCTTTATTTTGAACGTAACTTGCTTAAATTTAATGCTAGAAACTTTTTGTAAAAACAGAAATAAAGCTTTTTTAAACACTTTAAGAAAGTTAAAATGGGTTTTCCCCAAAAAGTGCTTAATTTTTTGGATATTTCACGTCGCAATATTCTATTTGAAATTTGGTGAATATGAATATATTTTTCATTGGCTATAACTCTGGTTCTACGAGATCCAGAGACCTAACGCGTACACCATTTTTTTTTACTTTTTTATGGGCTATATTTTTGCTAGGAACGTTTTTTTCGACAAAATACTTACTTTTTGAGTTATTTGCGAAAAACCGTCTAAAAATGTGGTTATTTTGTTGAAAAATGAACATATTCACTCGCAAATAACTCGAAAAATGTTGACTTGGCGAAAAAGCTCTATAGAACAAAAGTTACTTAAAATTAGGCAGTTTACCCATTTCCTTACTTATTTTGGACATATATTTTTTCACCCCCAAGAGGGGGTGAAAGTCACCCCCAGGGCAAAAGCACACATCGGCACACTATCACTTTTTTTCTTTGACATGTAAGCTATACGTATGCCAAATTTCATGTCAATTCAAGCGGTTCTTTAAAACTTAGAGCAAAAACCGTGAAAGAATGGACTATTATAATGATCTAAGATATATATTTTTAAATAAAATATGGTGCCTTAGTAAATGAGGAGCTTTTTTACAAAACTGCATAAATCCATTTCCGGCTAAAATACATGTTTTGTTGAATTTCGAGAGTTTGGCCTGCCCTAGATCTTGTGTATAAGTCTCATGTGTTAAAAGTTAATATTTTCAATTTAAAATGAGCCTAACAATCACGTTTCTTCCACAAAACTTAATTAATCCACTCAAAAACCTTTACCCCATGTCCACTCTTTTTTTATACAAAACTTAACATCTCCTTCTTTAGCTAACCATTAAAATTAGTTTTTGTGTTACAAAACTGCATAAATCCTCCGGTCTGCAGAACTATCCGTCTACTATTTTTGTTTGGTTTTAAAAGTATCCTCTAGAATTAGATGTTGATTCGTGAAACAAAATATAATATTCGTTAGTTCTAAAACTATTTACGGGTCGCACTGACAGTGTGTAGCGTAGCGACGCCATGCCACGCTGTGCCCATATAAGTGGATTTATGCAGTTTTGCAAAAAAGCTCCTCAAATAGCCCAGTAAATGAACGGGAAATACGGCGATACCGTGTAATTTTCAGGGGCAACTCCGAATTGTATGAAAATTTGGATTTAGGTTCTACCTACCCTCCACTTCAAAGTTGAATTTGTGCCGTTGGTTGCTTTACTTGGGGAGTGACAGCCACCCCTTCTCGGGGATGAAAAACATAATTTCAATATAAGCCCGAAAATGAATAAACTGACTGATTTTAGGCAACTTTCGTTGTATAGAGTTTTTATGTAGATCAATACTTTTCGAGTTATTTTCGATTGAAAATGTTTATTTTTCGACAAAAAAAAACTACGTTTTCAGACGGTTTTTAGCAAATAACTCAAAAAGTAAATATTTTATAAAAAAATATATTATTAGCAAAAATGTAGTATAGAAAAAAACGAAAAGAGTTATGTATTCGTGAGGTCTATAGATATAGCAAAAGCAAATTTGTAGCTCATGAAAAATGCGTTTTTATTCGTCCAATTCCAAATCGAATATTTCATCATGAAATAACCAAAAAATTAAGCACTTTTCGGGAAAAAACCCCATTTAAACTTTTTTAAACTGTTTAAAAAAAGCTTTATTTTAATTAATTGGAAAAGACTGTAAGACTTGTACACACTTCTAAGTAGGTCAAAACGGCAAACATGTGTATGTTCTCAAAAAACTTTTGATAGTGTGTAAAAAATGTTTTATTATTAGCTAAGTACTTTCAACACATAACGTGCCATCATCAGAGCTTCCTAAAAGGACATTTAAGATAAGATTTTTTTTATAAAAAATGAGTGAAAAACTTACGTCCTCTTATAAAACCTTCATAGAAGAGCAATTGCTAAACGACACAATAAAATACATGGATACTGGGCAAAAGCCACAGATATCGGGTATAACAACCATTTAAAGTGAATAAAATCACATCTAAATTCTTTTATATATTAAAAAGACAACATGGCTGAGTCAAACCATTTTGAGCCCACGTGAACAGCGAACAGCTGAGGAAGACTGTCATTTATTAAAATGATAAAGAAGGAACCACAATCTTATGCGACATCTATATTCATAAATATTAATTAAAATTAATTAAAAATTGAAAATGACTAAAAAGCCATGTATAGGTTAAATGAATTTTAAGTTAAGATACTAAATTTTAAAGTTAAATTTTCAAAAAATTACTATTATTAATATTGAAGTGAAATGTTAACGTGTATATAAGTTATCAAAATTCTTCTAAAAACAAAACTGTTATAGTTTGACCAAATGTAGTAGAAGTTAGATGAAATCATACCTAGGAGAAATCTCATTTGGTAAGCTCAGAGTTCGAAAGCTGATATTTAATAAATTAAAAATCTTATTAATTAATTGAGACAAATCTCAAATATTTACTTGTTTACAAATATGTAAACAATGAACGAAAACTCAAGAATACCTAAAAGTAATGTTCAAAAACTCTTAAATTGTTGGGTATACTGTATACTAAACCAAAATTATTAAAGAAATTTCTTAAAAATAGGATCAAATTTACAATTTAATTGAATCTGGGTGTTAACACAGTTTTGAGGGTGTCTTTTCATTTCTCTACTTATTTCTAGATCTTCTAGTACAGTGGTGCCCAGACTTATACTGTGTCGGATCTACTACACAAACTTCAAGCGTCAAGCGATCGACTGCTAGGAAAAAAACAATGAAAATATATGTAGTTATTTTCCTAACTAGTGCGGAAAGTGATACTTTCACGCACGAGACT
This sequence comes from Diabrotica virgifera virgifera, assembly GCF_917563875.1. Classification (NCBI taxonomy): domain Eukaryota; kingdom Metazoa; phylum Arthropoda; class Insecta; order Coleoptera; family Chrysomelidae; genus Diabrotica; species Diabrotica virgifera. The sequence continues at coordinate 129,229,144 of NC_065447.1, read as the reverse complement.
GCCGTTGACCCGAACGACGCGATAGCGGAGTTCGGGCAAGCATTCGAGTGCGGGGAAGACACTTTCCGCATGAGTTAGGAACAATGTTTTTTCTAGGGCCGTACGTTTGAAAAAAAGTCACAAAAAATAGAGGTATATCAATTTTTATTTAGAAGTGAAAATACACAAATTAATTCTTTGACAAGGTTGTCAAAACTAAACTTTCAATATAATGGGTTACCACAACGACGATATTGGTTTCCATGACGACGATTCAAAACCATTGTAATTAATTGTCTACTGATCTGACTTTTAAATATTATGTCAAAATAATTTTATTTCATCGAATTATCAGTAGTAATTGCACAAGAGCTCTAAAATTATTGAATTTTTCCCGAGTGACACTTTAACAGTCTTAATTTCACGAGCCAAAGGCGAGTGAAATTATGTCAAAGTGTCACGATGGCAAACATTCTATATTAATTTTAGAGTTCGAGTGCAATTTGTTGCGATTATTTCATGAATAAAACTGTTCAAAACCAAAATTTTATTGTAATTTATTTATGTAAGTACAAATTAGTACAATTAAACACAAAGTTTTTATAAATATTTGACGACTGAAAGTCATCACTTTTATAATTTTTAAAACATTAATTGTCATTAATGTCACTGAATGTATTTTTTCGTAGCAACGAAGGGCATCTGACGTAATATACTTAACGACGGGCAATTATCAAAAATTATCGATTTAATTCAGATTTCTGTAGCTTTCTATTGGTCAGAATCTCCTATGAATGAAATAATCGCGCTAATTTCATTAAAACATGAACACAATAAGATAAATTTGAAATAAATTAGTAAATAATATCTAAATATTAGTTTATTGCATGTATTATAATATATTATAATGCCATATTACAAGGTATTTTACTTTCCCGCACGCCGTGCGGGAAAGTGCAACTTTCGGAAACGAAATGCGTGCGTGAAAGTGGTTTTTTTAGCACGGCCGTAAAAAAACTTTATTGCCCATTTCTATTTGATAAGAAGTTGTAACTACGGAGAGTTGTAATTAAAGTCATGTTTCATCTTAATTTTATTTGAATGTTGATGCATGGTACGTAATTACCGATGGCCAAAAGCAAGCATGATGAGAGATGTTCGTCAATTAGCCGATTACGATAATTTGATTTCACGACCATCATTTGGGAAAATGCAGACTCACACAATTACATTGATCCAAAGAATACTGTGAGCTGCAGAGCTACCTGCATCAAAGACAGATATTTGCCAGACGATATCAAAGACCAAAATTTCGTATCGGTTGCTCTGGATTTAAGGTGTAAATCCGAAATTATTTTCAGTACCTCATTTTGAACGGAAATAATCTCCATATTGAATGTAATGGATATTTCAGTAGCAATTGTTTACATCTCTTCATAAGAAAATGGATTATACATGAATGTTACAATATCTGTCAGTTTTTTAAAATCAGCTAAACGTCTTGCAAACTCGCTATGAACTGCCTGTAACTCCATCTCCTAATAAACTTAATTCAAATTAGTGGTTACACTTTTTTTCAACGATGGAAAGTTGTTTAACTCCTTTCTGTTCATTGGATTAATCAATATTTTCAATTTTCTTGTTGACAAAAGAATGTACTGCGCTCATCATATCGATAATTGTTTTATTCGTATCCTGTAGTTCCAAATTAAGGAGGTCCAAATGATTTGCTAAATCTGATACGAAAGCCAGATCACTGAGTCATTTTTCGTTTTGAAGTAAATTAGCATCGTCCCCTTGTTCTTCTAGAAAAGAAATTATTTCCGTAAGTAACTCCTGGAAGCTATCTGAAAATTTTCCACGGCTCAACCACCTCACATCTGTATGCAGAAGTAAATCGGTGTGTTCCGCAGAGTCGCCAGCTTCCAATTGCCCTTTAAAAAGTCTATGCAGAAGTAAATCGGTGTGTTCCGCAGAGTCGCCAGCTTCCAATTGCCCTTTAAAAAGACGTCGTTCCAAGCTTCACGCTCTGATTGAATTCACAATTGTTTTTGTGATCTTCATGACGTCGTTCATATTTAAAATTTTGGAACACAAAACATGGTGGTGAATGCTGCAATGAAATGAAAAAAAAACGATGGAAAGTCATCGTTAACTCGACATAATGCAAGAAATCCATTGTTAACGCCAGTCATGGATGGTGCACCATATGTTGTAATACACACTAGCTTGTAAATCGGCAGCTCGTATTGTTTTACAAAATTTAAAAAAACGTTGTTATCTTCTCCGCGAGTTTTTTCTTTCAGAGACAGCATTGTTAATTAACAATGATTCTTCTTTAGCCAACATATCAGAAAATACCATCCGAATGAAAATACACAAATGGGCGGTATTGGCATATCGGTTGCAAATTGAAAAGAAAAGTAATTACACTTCATGATATCACGGTTAACTTTGCTTTAAAAATATTTGCCCATGACTTCGATACGTCTAGTAACCATTGGACGTTACAACCGAACTTCTTTGGTAGCAGACATAATACCTTTTCCATTTTTATTTTTTTCGCGAATCGCGATCGACTTCAAAAACTTTGGCGATCGACCGGTCGATCGCGATCGACCCTTTGAGCACCGCTGTTCTAGTAGATTCATTTTGGTATAGGTATTATTAGGTATGCTGTGTAAGATCCTACTATCTCTTTGTGGACTAAAGCTATGTTTCGATGCATATAAATTATGACCAAAGCTAGATTTATCGATCTTTGACAGATGTTCTTTGATACGAGTATCCAAAGGTCGCATCGTTCTACCCACGTAGGTCACAGGGCAGTCACCACATGACAATTTATAAATGCCACTTTTTGAAGTTTTTTTAATTTTGTCTTTAGTATGAGAAAAAATAGACTTTTTGTTATCTTTACATTTAAATGACAGTTTTAAGTTAGGAATGTTATTTAAGATTTTTGCTATATTGTCTGAAGGATGACCTATGTATGATATAGATCTATACATAACTGCTGAATTGGAGTTGTCCGGGGTCGCAATATAAGCTAGAGATCTGTTCCTTTTATTCCTTAATTTGTTGAGAATGTTATCAACCAAAGTAGGGGAGTAACCGTTACTATGTGCAAGTTGTTTAATAATATCTAATTCAGAAGTAAAATTTGTGTCTGATAATGGTAAGCTAAGTAAACGATGGATAAAGCAATAAAAAGAAGACATCTGTTGAATAGGATGATTCAGTCTTTAGGAAACCAACTCAGACTGACCATACTATCCCTAGATCTTCGAATCATCCTTTTCAACAGAAGATGTCTTCTTTTTATTGCTATATCCTTCGTTTACTTAGCTTACCTTTATCAGACACAAATTTTACTTCTGAATTAGATATTATTAAACAACTTGCACATAGCAACGTTTACTCCCCTACTTTGGTTGCTAACATTCTCAACAAATTAAGGAATAAAAGGAACAGATCTCTAGCTTATATTGCGACCCCGGACAACTACAATTCAGCAGTTATGTATAGATCTATATCATACATAGGTTATCGTTCAGACAATATAGCAAAAATCTTAAATAACATTCCTAACTTAAAACTTTCATTTAAATGTAAAGATAACATCAAGTCTATTTTTTCTCATACTAAAGACAAAATTTAAAAAACTTCAAAAAGTGGCATTTATAAATTGTTTGATTCACGATTAGTTTACCGTGAATATACGATGCTATTAAATATTACTTTAGCAAATTAAAGAATATTCAACTACACTTTTTGATAGAACTCTTTATTGATTGCTATACGTCTTTACAGATCAAAGTTTTGTTCGCTACTACCTACTAAAATTACAAAAAGCCCTCGCCCAGAAATCCCGTGTGGTGGGGAAAGCAAAAATGTCTTTATCTCTTCTACAAAATTTCACTTTTGGAAAAAACGTAATTAACAAATCGTCATCATTGTCCTTCCAAGAAGCAGCAACATAGCTTGCCTCGCACAAACTTTCCAAATACCTAACTTTATAAAGAGAATCAGGAATACAATTGACAAATATTACCCAGAACTATGGGTAAGAATGAATGTATTTTAATCTATTAAGTGATTTCTAAAAAATAATTTACCCAAGCTTTAGGAATGTTCTGATATGCATCTACATGTAAAATAAAATTGAAACAAAAATTAACTAAACCATAAGGAGACGGAACATGCCGGCCGCCTTGAACTACTAAAGTTCAAATGAGCTTGTCGGTTGACGTCGATAATCTAGTTGATCGGAAGTGGACACAACTTCTTCACGCAGCGTTTGTACTCTCCAGTTTTGGTTTTCAGAGTTACCACTCTGACAATGCCGTCCTCTCCAGGGTGCACCGACGTGATGCGTCCAACGGCCCATTGCAACGGGGGCAAATTGTCTTCAAGAATTAACACCAAAGCATCCACCATTATCAGAAGCATTAACGTTATTGCTGCTGATCAATTGATGAAGATATTCTTTATACCATCGCTTCCAGAAGTGCTGCTTCAACTGTTGGGCATGCTGCCAGGCTGATAGTTTAGTTGATGACATATCCAAAAAGTTAGTCTCAGGATAGCTTGTCATCGGACCACCAATTAAAAAATGTCCAGGGGTAAGGGGAAGAAGGTCATTTGGGTTAGACGACATAGGAGAAATAGGACGAGAATTCAATATCGCCTCTATTTCAATAAGATGTTTCTAATTGCTCGTATGTTAACAAAGTATCCCCTACAGTGCGAATTAAATGATTCTTGAAGGACTTAACCGCGGCTTCCCAAATTCCTCCAAAATGGGGAGATTTGGGCGGTATAAAATGCCAAGCGAACCTTTCAACCAAAAGATATTCATCTTTTAATGGCATTTTGATAATCTGACGAGTTAAATAATTCGTGCAGCTCGCGACTTGCCCCCACGAAATTGGTAGCGTTATCGGAATATATTTCTGCACATTTTCCTTGTCTAGAACAAAAACGACGAAAGCTGGCTAAAAAGGCTGGTAGTCAAGTCGCTTACTAGTTCTAAATGAACGGTCCGTGTAGACATGCATACATACACGGCGACGTATACCTTTAAGGCCCATTTATACATACCCGGGCCGTGTCTGTTCCGTGTCAGTGCCGAGTCCGGGTATTTTTATTGCGATATTCACATACAACCGGGTTGTGGCAGTGTGCGTACCGGGCCGAATAAGAGAGGAAAACGTTATTACATATCTCTGTGTAAAAGATAGTTGAAAATATTTCGGCTTGGATAGAAGATCTCACCTCACAATATCTATTGCTTGTCTGTTTTCCACCAGTCGCGCTCACAAAACAATAAAATCGTGTTTATACAAGTCCCTGCGATCCGTGTCATTTTCGTGCATCGCCAGTGCCGACAGCAAAAATATCGGCTGGGATTAATTTCAGACCGGGCCCGGACGGGCCTCGTCCGGGAAGCGCCAATGTATAAATATGCTCATAAGAGTACACATTGTTTTTTTTTTGGACCGGGCCCTGTCTTAACACGGAACGGACACGGCCCTGATATGTATAAATGGGCCTTTAATCGTCTACGATTGCGGAACCTTTTTTCCTTGATAAACAAAGAACCGCAATAGTCAACTCCAGTTTTAAGAAAAGGTCGAGAAGGCGTTACCCGGTATTCGGGAAGGATACCCATTTTATGATTAGCCGGACGAGGTTTTACGCGAAAACAAGGGATGCATCGATGTAAAATTTTTCGAGTTACATTACGTCCGTCTAACGGCCAATAAATTTGGCGCACGGAGTACAAGGTGGCTTGGGGACTAGCATGTTTTAATTTTACATGCTCTTCACATATAATTAATCGAGTAATGTAGTGATGAGCTGGCAGCAAAATTGGATGTTTTTGAGACTCAGATAACGAGGATCGATCAAGTCTACCACCAACTCTTAAGATTCCGTTATTATCTAGGAATGGATTCAAAGGCACCAATTTACCGGTACCAATAACGAAATCTTTGTTTTTTAAAGAATTAATTTCTTTTGAAAATTCCGCGAATTGCGTCATCTTAATTATTAAAGATTGCGAATCAACCAACTCTTGAGCATTTAGCTCGCTTAAATTGCGCTTATCTTTTCCCTTCAACCTTGCGTTAAGAATAAATCGACGAACATAGGCAATCACGCGAAATAGTTTATGCATTGAGCTGTATTTTTCTAAAATATTATTATTCAACAAAACTTGCATACAATTTATTGATTGAGGCCTTACCAATTCGGGAATTTCGATCGAATCCAAGATTCCTTTCGGCCACGAAGACTGGATTCGCGATAACTAAGACGAACCGATTTGCCAAATATTATTTTCTAAAAATTCTGAGGGAAGCTGACCGCGCGATAAACAATCGGCTGGATTGTCCAACGAGGAAACGTGCTGCCAATGACACCGACTAGGCAGGCTTTGTATTTCCGCAACCCGGTTGGCGACAAATGTGCGAAGAAGATACGACTGGGTATTAATACAGTGAAGAGTGATTGTTGAGTCCAACCAAAAATACGTACCGCTGATCTCCAGCAAAAGAGAATGCTGAAGCGTCGCATAGAGCTGAGCTAGAAGTAGAGGGCCGCATAACTCTAATCGCGGTAATGATATTGAACTGAGGGGTGCTACGCGAGATTTTGCACAAATTATTCGCACAAAAATATTTCCCTCAGCATCAACAGAACGACAATAAAGACAAGCGCCGTAAGCCTTTTCGCTAGCATCACAAAATCCATGAATTTGGATATCAACGGGATTTGGTATTGTAATACACCGAGAAAAATTTAAATTTTCGATGTTTTAATTGAGCTTAAAATGACAACCACAAATCGTGAATTTCGAGGGGAAGTGACTCATCCCAGGTTACTCCCGATTTCCAGCACATTTGCATAATTATATTTGCGTATACGATAATTGGGCCCAACAATCCCAACGGATCAAACAATTTTGCGATTTGCGACAAAATAGAGCGTTTCGTTACAGTTTCGATACTTGAAATACCCGAGCTATAAAATAGAATATCTTCGCGAGAATTCCATTGAATTCCTAATGCCTTGACGGTGGCATCAGGATCTAGAGACATGTGAGTACTCTCAGCATGTTTATTTTGATCAACTATTAAGGAGCTATCATTTGATGACCATTTTCGAAGAAGAAAACCACCTTTTTTTAACAATGAGATAAGATCTTCTCTAAGAGCGGACGCTTCTGCGCGAGTCTTTGCACCAGTGAGAAGATCACCGACGTAAAAGTCTCTGTTTAATGCGATAGCTGCGAGGAGATGAGCAGAAGTTTCATCGTGAGCTAATTGCTTAAAAGTTCGAGTTGATAAATAGGATCGGTATTAAGAATGTACGTTTTTATTGGCTCTTGTGGATTTTTATGAAACAAAATTTTTTGATAAATAGCGTCATCGGGGTGTACGAGAATTTGGCGATACATTTTCTCTGCGTCGGCTGCCAATACGAATATATGTTGACGAAAACGAAGAATGACAAATAAGTCATCCTGCAGCTTGGGACCGACCATTAAGGCATCATTGATTGCTATTTGCCAACCTAGTTGGGTTTTTTGGAGAACAGCATTAGGCTGATTTTTCAACGATAGCTGACCTACACTGAGAAGTTTGTAAAACAATTTGACTCCCAAAAGAGCATCTACTTCTGCGGGTTTACAGAATTCAGGATCAGCTAACACGATATTTTTTGGTATTTCGAGTTCAGTAGTATTTATTTGAATCGACGGCATTGTTTTGCTGATCTGTGGCAAAATCAAAAATTCAACAGTTTTTTGAAATTTGCTAAAACGCGATTTGATTGTAGCATGCGTAGAATTTTTTATTTTGGTCGATAAATCATCTACCCCGGAAACTATGATATTAACGGGTTTTTGATCCAAATTTAAAAATTGAGCCAAGGCTTCGGTGATAAAATGTGCTTGAGAACCGGCGTCCAAAAACACTCGACAAGTTTTGGCTTTTCCGCGACTGTTCACGATATCTACCACTGCGGTAGCTAATAGTACTTCCGTGGCTACATTTGCGTGCAAATTTACGCTAGCACTAGGTGTATCCGTGTTTGTATTTTTATTGTTATTCGAAGCTCTTTTTGGTTTATCGAAATGCAACAAGCTGTTGTGTTTTTGATGACAAACGCGACAATTGGAAGCGGTGCACTGCAAGACGCGATGATTTTTGCATAAGCAATTAATACACCATCCACCCTTTTTTGCAACTTCATAACGTTCAACAGGCGATAATGATGTGAATTCACGGCAGGAATTTATATAATGCTCACCGTCACAAAAAATACAACTATTTTGTGAAGTAGTTGCAGTATAAGTTTGTTGATTTCTCGAATGCTGAGCCATATTCGACGATTTTGGTTTATTTGGTGGAGGATTTTTGATAGAAGATTGCTGAAATCGCGTGTTTTCGAGCTGAGCTTTTCTATTTAAAAACGACATAATTTGTTTCATTGTTGGATTACGCGATTCGTTACTATTATCCTCCCATCGTTCGCGGAGACTATTAGTGAATTTGTATTTTAATAATATGACGAGAAAAGAATGCCACGAGTCGATGGGTTCACCAAGATTTTTTAACGCTCTTAAATATTTTTGAATATGATCCAAAAATGCACGAGTCGAAAATTCTTTTGACATGGACGGCGTGTCAATTAGCGATTTGATATAACTATCACGAATGAATTTTCGATCGTCATAGCGCTCTTTTAACAAATTCCACGCGACATCATGAAGATATTATGTCCGCAGCTTCTCCTGTTAAACAACTTTTCAAATAAAATAGTTTTCTCACGGGAGGAATGTTATTATCTTCATGAACTAATGAATTAAATAAATCAAAAAAGCCAACCCACGTGTCTATAGTGCCACTGAAAATCGGTAAAGGAATGCTGAGAAGAGATGCTGCCGGGAAATTTGTTGCAAAATGCTACAGGAGCAATTAATGCAATTTTGTTTGCGATTGTATTTCTGCGGACGAAGACGATGAAGCAACGCTAGAAAATATTGGTTCTGACGGTGTATCATCCAAAGTTGACGATTTTAATTTTTCCGTAATCCGATTCGACAAAAAATTGGTAGCGATTGCGTATGTTTTATAATATTGTTCCTCAAATTCTAAACGATAATTAGTAAGTTCATCCGATTCTTTCTGTAATATTTCTAATTCCGTTTGAACAATTTCAAAATTTTCACGAACATTTTTTATGTCCTGATACCGTTTTTCTAAGCTTAGAAAATCTTTTTCAGGATTGTATTTATTTAAAAAAATTTCATATATCGTTAAAGATCGCTTGGCATTACCGCGTTTGACATTAAGGGCTTTAATTACCTCTTCAGTCATTTTAAATTTTTATAATATATAAATAAAAATAAAACCAAATAACCGAAAATCCAAAATTTCTCACGGCAAAACGGTAATAAATAATTTAAATTATTTAGTTTATTAAATTCATACTTAATTAACTTTGAGCAAACTCGAAATAGAGAGGATATTAAATTTTATGAATAGTAAAAGGAATAGAGTAAAAATAATGGATTAATTGAGTGGTTCAAATGACTTACTTTGAATTAGTGATTTTCGAGACTTCTACTGATAAAAGCTCACATTTGATTTGATGCTATGATGACCGTTGTTGCTGATGGTACAGGAATATGACGACGATGTGTGATGAATCCTTGAGAATTCCGACGAAAAGGCGATAATGTATTCTTGAGACACTTCACTACGGTTTTATAGCACCACTATTACTATTCGAATCTTCACTTTAGTTTGATTAAAGCAATACAGCAAAAAGTTCTATTTTTCAACAATAACTAATAACTACACTCAGTTCTTCAAATATATCAAGCTAGAAGGACCATGTTTGATTCACGATTAGTTTACCGTGAATATACGATGCTATTAAATATTACTTTAGCAAATTAAAGAATATTCGACGACACTTTTTGATAGAACTCTTTATTGATTGCTATACGTCTTTACAGATCAAAGTTTTGTTCGCTACTACCTACTAAAATTACAAAAAGCCCTCGCCCAGAAATCCCGTGTGGTGGGGAAAGCAAAAATGTCTTTATCTCTTCTACAAAATTTCACTTTTGGAAAAAACGTAATTAACAAATCGTCATCATTGTCCTTCCAAGAAGCAGCAACATAACTTGCCTCGCACAAACTTTCCAAATACCTAACTTTATAAAGAGAATCAGGAATACAATTGACAAATATTACCCAGAACTATGGGTAAGAATGAATGTATTTTAATCTATTAAGTGATTTCTGGAAAATAATTTACCCAAGCTTTAGGAATGTTCTGATATGCCTCTACATGTAAAATAAAATTGAAACAAAAATGAACTAAACCATAAGGAGACGGAACAATAAATTGTCATGTGGTGACTGCCCTGTGACCTACGTGGGTAGAACGATGCGACCTTTGGTTACTCGTATCAAAGAACATCTGTCAAAGATCGATAAATCTAGCTTTGGTCATCATTTACATGCATCGAAACAGCTTTAGTCCACAAAGAGATAGTAGGTCTTACACAGCGTACCTAATAATAACTATACCAAAATTAATCTACTAGAAGATCTAGAAATAAGTAGAGAAATGAGAAGAAACCCTCAAAACTGTGTTAACACCCAGATTCAATTAAATTGTAAATTTGATCCTATTTTTAAGAAATTTCTTTAATAATTTTGGTTTAGTATACAGTATACCCAACAATTTATGAAAGTTTTTGAACATTACTTTTAGGTATTCTTGAGTTTTCGTTCATTGTTTACATATTTGTAAAGAAGTAAATATTTGAGATTTGTCTGAATTAATTAATAAGATTTTTAATTTATTAAATAACAGCTTTCGAACTCTGAGCTTATCAAATGAGATTTCTCCTAGGTATGATTTCATCTAACTTCTTCTACACTTGGTCAAACTATAACAGTTTTGTTTTTAGAAGAATTTTGATAACTTATATACACGTTAACATTTCACTTCAATATTAATAATAGTAATTTTTTGAAAATTTAACTTTAAAATTTAGTATCTTAACTTAAAATTCATTTAACCTATACATGGCTTTTTAGTCATTTTCAATTTTTAATTAATTTTAATTAATATTTATGAATATAGAGGTCGCATAAGATTGTGGTTCCTTCTTTATCATTTTAATAAATGACAGTCTTCCTCAGCTGTTCGCTGTTCACGTGGGCTCAAAATGGTTTGACTCAACCATGTTGTCTTTTTAATATATAAAAGAATTTAGATGTGATTTTATTCACTTTAAAGGGTTGTTATACCCGATATCTGTGGCTTTTGCACAGTATTCATGTATTTTATTATGTCGTTTAGCAATTGCTCTTCTATGAAGGTTTTATAAGAGGACGTAAGTTTTTCACTCATTTAAAAAAAATCTTATCTTAAATGTCCTTTTAGGAAGCTCTGATGATGGCACGTTATGTGTTGAAAGTACTTAGCTGATAATAAAACATTTTTTTACACACTATCAAAAGTTTTTTGAGAACATACACCTGTTTGCCGTTTTGACCTACTTAGAAGTGTGTACAAGTCTTACAGTCTTTTCCAGTTAATTAAAATAAAGCTTTTTTTAAACAGTTTAAAAAAGTTTAAATGGAGTTTTTCCCGAAAAGTGCTTAATTTTTTGGTTATTTCACGATGAAATATTCAATTTGGAATTGGACGAATAAAAACGCATTTTTCATGAGCTACAAATTTGCTTTTGCTATATCTATAGACCTCACGAATACACAACTCTTTTCGTTTTTTTTTCTATACTACATTTTTGCTAATAATATTTTTTTTGATAAAATATTTACTTTTTGAGTTATTTGCTAAAAACCGTCTGAAACGTAGTTTTTTTTGTCGAAAAATAAACATTTTCAATCGAAAATAACTCGAAAAGTATTGATCTACATTAAAACTCTATACCACGAAAGTTGCCTAAAATCAGTCAGTTTATTCATTTCCGGGCTTATATTGAAATTCTGTTTTTCACCCCCGAGAATGGGTGACTGTCACCCTTCAAGTAAAGCAACCAACCGTTTGTTTTGATTTATGTGTTGTGAATACTAGCTGTAAGTGTTTCAATTTTTATTACCATCATCATATCGACCTAGTTAATTTTTGCACATCTAATCTTGAAAATGACGTATACTTGTGAACATTGTCTTACACAATATTCCGACTCGGATAAATACAACCAGTTAAGATGTAATGGAGATTGCCAAAGAAACTTCTGTATGAAATGTACAAGATTAAATAAGACCATCACTAAAGCCCTATTGGACCAAAACTTTTCTCATAAAATTGGACGATTTCATTGAAAAAAGACACCTGTTCGGACGGTTTCTTGCGAATACCTTAAAAACTATGCATCTTACTAAAAAACTAGAGATTCGTTCCTTCATAAATCTAATTATAATACAAAAAAAAAAGAGTTATGGTAGGTGAAAATAGTTTGTTTTTTTGGTGCATTCTCAAATCGGTGTATTCATCTTGAAATAACAGAGAAACGGTTGATTTTAGGTGTATAGTGCTTGAAAAGTCCTTTAAAATGAGAAATATTAAATGTCGATTACATTTAAAATAAGCGAGATATGCTGCAAAAAAAATTAATGACTAATGTATTTTAAGAAAAAATGAGAATTACATTAACCCCTCATCCACCACAATTTAAATGCATCGTTTTCCTTCTATAATACTTTTTATTATAATGTTAATTCTATGTTCAAAAAGTTGGACGGGTTTCAAATAAATGATTTTTGAAAAAAAAATAGGATCAAATTATAGAGCGCATTTTTAAATTTTCTTAAAAATCTTCCTTTTTCTTCATGTAACTCGAAAATCATATGAGATACGAAAAAAGATGCCATACAAAAATGTAGGGTTTTTTTAGGTAAAAATTTTGTTTTTTTTTTCATTGCTGTATCTTTTACCATTTTCAAGTTACATGCAGAAAAGGGAAAATTTTTAAGAAAATTTAAAAATGCGCTCCATAATTTGATCTTATTTTTTTCAAAAGCCGTTAATTTTAAACCCATCCAACTTTTTTAACATAGAAATAACACCATAATAAAAAGCATTGTAGAAGTAAAACGATGCATTTAAATTGAGGTGGATGAGGCGTTAAATATAGGTACTTATTTTTTCTTAAAATCATCAATTTTTTGCAGCATATCTAGGTTATTTTAAATGTAATTGACATTTAACCCATTAACCGCCAAGCGAAGAAATACTGCAATAATATATAATATATTTGATTAACTAGAGTAAAATAAACATTCGTAAAAAAATTTGTTTTACACTTTGAGAATGGCAGGTGTCACAACAACAAAATGGTTCGTTTTCGAACCTCTGGCGGAAGTGAGATATAAAAATTAAAATACACAATTTTATTTTTTGTGAAAAGTCTCAAAACATTTAGAGTGTAAATGAACCTAAAAGTTTTGATAAACAAAAATAGTATGGAAGTCGAACGGCCCTCTATCTTTTTTAGAAATTATTTTAGATATTTCTAGTTTACACTTTCCAATCCTGTATCTTGCACTGTGCTAGTTGCATAAATTCGACAAATCGACATATTGTCTACAACACTACACAACCTTCCTTATGTAGCCCCTCCCCCACCCTAGATTATAACAAAACTTAATACCAGAATACCCGTCTTTCTAAAGGTACGTATCCACTACGTTCGTAAAATTGGACCACCGCGGCACTACCGCACGGTCCGGGAGTGCCTACCATTCACTATGTTTACAAACCTCTTGTGCTCCGCGCTCCTCCAACTGCTCTCATCGATACGGCTTGCGCTCCTCTACATATAAACCGCCACCTATTGGACCGCCGAGGCGAAGCGCGCACTTTTGCACGGTCCGGGAGCGCCAACCATCCACTATGTTCACAAACCTCTTGCGCTCCGCGCTCCCTGCAACTGCTCCCATCTACATGCATGCGCTCCTGTATATATAAACCGCCACCTATTGAACCGTTGAGGTGGAGCGCACACTGTTGCATGGTCGGAGAGCGCCAACCATCCACTATGTTCACGAACTTCTTGCGCTCCCTGCAACTGCTCCAATCGATACGGTATGCGCTTCCTTACATATAAACCTCCACAGATTGGAGCGCCGAGGCAGAGTGCGCACAATTGCACAATCCGGGAGCGCCAAACGTGTCCACTATGTGGAGCAGTTGAAGGAGCTCGGAGCGCAAGCATAGTGGATACGTGTTTTTACAAATAATAAAGAAATATCCCAGCAAATTACTGCCTGTGCATCACCTTGAACTTATTCCTGATCAGACAGGACTGTCGACTATGTCGACTTCCGCCAATGGTTCGTTATCGAACCTTTTTTTTTGAAACACGAGATTTGATGACTCAGAAAATTTTTTTTTGTATTTTTGTAACAATTGGTGTACAAATATGTTAAAGAAATAATGTTTTAATTTATTTGACCACAAAAGTGTTATGCCAATAAAATTACTACAGTAAAAATAAAGTTGTGTCGAAGGATTGAAAATGTCGGACATTTAGAAAATATTTTTGTGATGAAAGCATGAGTTTGGAAATTAAACAAAATTAAATTTAGTTACACTTATATCTTCTGGTTGCTTAAAAAATACAAAGATTTAAAAAAAATTAACGAATTGTCAAAAAAAATTCTTCAAAAAAATGGTGCGTTTTCGCACCTTTGGCGCTAAATGGGTTGGGTTAATATTACTAATTCTAATTTTAAAGGACTTTTCAAGCACTACAAAAAATATTGGTAGCACTATACACTTAAAATCGACCGTTTCCCTGTTATTTCAAGTTGAATACACCGATTTGAGCATGCACCAAAAAAACAAACTGTTTTCACATACCACATCTCTTCTTGTCTTATAACGAGAAGATTTGTGAATGAACGAATCTCTTTGTTTTTTATAAGCTACAAAAATGTTTTATAAGTTTTTTTAGTTAGATGCATAGTTTTTAAGGTATTCGCAAAAAACCGTTCGAAAAGATATTACGTTTTAATGAAAATGGCCAATTTTCAACCACGAATAATTCAAAAAGTATTGAGTTTTAAAAAAAAATTATAGAACAGTTTTAGCTTAGAATTCGGTTCTCTAACCGCTTCAGTGGTTATTTTGACCAAAAAATTTTCCACCCCCGAGAAGGGGTGGGAACCACCCCCAAGATAAAAGCGCACATCGACGTAGGGTAGACTTTGAATTAGGAGATAAGTAGAGGCTATTCCCAAAATTTCGGGCAGTGCCTATCTCGGCCCAAGAAACAGGTTAGTCTTTTAAAAATGTCCCATGTCGGCGCAAAGATTAAAACTGCCCGATATAAAATATACCAGCTCGGCTCATGGGATATTGTTAATATCAAATAGCCGTGAACTGTAAACATTTGTTTAAAAAACTTTGTACAGTACGAAAATGTACCATCCATATAAATAATTTTCGATTCACAAAAATTATTATTTAGTTCTTTTCTAATTAATTTGGAAGGTTTTTCAAATAAGTTACCTTAAGCCTTTCGTTTTATCCCGTGACTTAAGACTTGTCTTTCTAATAGGTTTTCTAATTCTGGATCATGATTATGATTATTGTTTATACTAGTTGTAATTCGATTCTTATTCTGTTGTGCTTTGTAAACCATAGTGCAAAAACAATGACATTAGTGTACCTTCAACTAGAGATAATTGTTTTTGCCTACAGGAGCAGTGGCGTAGCAGATACCCAAACAGTCAATATGTCTCAAACATCTAACCAAGTTTTATCCTATGTATCAGTAGCGAAATCGATTCCACGGCCAACATCTCCAACCACTGTTTCTTAAATTCGCCAAGAACCCAAAATTTCTGTACATTAGGCCTATTCGCGCTGCATTCCCTGAACGTATCCTGAACTTACCCAGAGGGAGATCGCCTGCGCATTAGGTTTTCGGAGGGAAATATTCGACCTTATTGAACGTCCAATTTTGTAATGCGCAGGCGCTCTCCCTCTGGGTAAGTTCGGGATTGCAGCGCGAATAGGCCTAATAGGTTGGGTTAGGGATATTGAGGGTAGAATGTTTTTCTATGTTAATAAGTAATTTTCTTTAATAAATCTATAATTCCAAGATAAAATTATTATTATACCTTCTAATGGGGTACTAATACCTCACTGTTAATCTTCGAGACGACCTAGGGGTTTTTTAAATGTACCTGGGGTATCATAAAGGACTAAAGCATTAAAGTGAGCCGAGATGGGAATAACCCAAAATTTCATTACAATCCATGCAGTAGGATAAAATTCGGAGGTAATATCCTGTTCTTACTCTCATTGACTGGCGTAAAAGTGATATTGCAAAAATTAAATTTGCATTATTTTAATAATTTTAAACTATAATCAAAATTATGAAATCTACGCATCAATTTTAATAACTAAAGATAATTCAAGACTACAAAAAAACAAAATTGTTTACATAAGAGCGTAGGCCCAAAATTTCGGACCAATGATTTTTAAATTCATTCATTTTTTTCGAATCCTGAAAAAGCTAATAAATATTTTTGAAAAATTTAAACGCAGAATGAAAAGTTACATTATTCCCGAGGGCTGAAAGTCCCTTAGAATAAACAAAAATTTATTGGTCGGGATCGAACATACACACGGCTCAGTATAGCCGAAAAACTGAAAAATTGAACTTTGAAAATTTCGCTTTTTCGACAATTACTCAAAATTTCAACCTGCGAATTGCGCAAGTAACTGAGCGTTTGTAGGAGAACTCTAGACGCGTCTAACATTGTATACCGCATATCTGGGAAAACTCAGGCCTCATAAGTATGTTCAAATCTATTTCCTATGGAAATGACAGTTTTTCAAGGTCGTATCGCCGAAATGGTCTAGTTGTAGGGGTTACGACGCTAAATTTGATCGGGCAATCGGAGTTCATTTGCCAGGCATCCAAATATTTTTTTTCAATCTATTCATAATAGAAAAAATCTAGTGTACATTCGATGGACACAAAAAATTACATTGAAAAAAAAGTATTGGGTTGGCTAGGATATGAACTCGGATTGCCCTATCACAAGTTTGGTGTCGTATCTACTAGCTGATTTGGGCGATAATGTGGCAAAGGTTTTTACAACGCTTAACGTGTATTCGAGAAACATTACATTCAAGTTCATACATTTAATTTATAAGAAACTTTGAAAAACTCCTGATAGAAGAATAAAAAACCGCTAAACGCCCTAAAAATGATAGTGCACACAATATTCCAGCTATAAAAAGCTGATATGAATATTACGTGGCGCAAAAATGTATTTTCATTTTGTCTAATCTTCGGGCTCAGTGAAGATCTATCGACTGTTATTGAAACACCAAAAGCACTTTTATAATTTATTGATAGAGACTGACACTAGGGTATCTCAAAACCCCGGGAGAACGTAGCTGTACCGGTATGTGGCGCGTATGCGAATTAACGTAAGACTCTTATAATGCTACATGTTGAATGTATGCGGTGACTCGAAGGAATTAAGTTAAAGGCACATTTGGCCTGGTTGAGTTGATTCTAATGAATAATTCTAAATGTATATTCTTTCTTGTTGGCCACATGAATTGGGTCATAACCCACACGACAAAAAGAACAAAGGTTTTACTTAGTCAGCTAAATTAATGTCCATTGTCAAAATATTGTTTATGAATTGCAACAATTAAACAAATGAAATAGCCCGCACATGGTTAAATATAATAACAAATTGGTTCATGTGATATACGGGGTGATAAAAATATACTGTTTAATATCGGATATGAATTATGAATATTTGATATTTAACATACTGCCCGGCGAAATAAATAATAACGAGTCGTCAGTACAGCAATGCTAACAATGATAATGATAAAGTATTTATAACATAATAGGTTAATGTAATGTGTGATGTAAAGACACTAGTCTTTGAACAACTTATCACTCCTCCAACTACAACATCTTAGGTAATAATATCAAAATTAAATCTGAATCAGAATTTAAATAAAAAAACATTCAAGTTAAAGTTTAGGTTAGGTAAAGGTAAATGCAAAGGTATTGAGTGGGATAGATGTTTCAATGAGTTAAGTATTGTATTGTATTCTCTTTTTATTATAATCGTATAGTATCATTATTTATTTTATTATTAATATTATCGAATTGTACGACGAGCTCTCGGTCTATAATTATACGTAGATATAATATTTAATTGTATTTTATTTCATCCAAACAACTCGGCTAGTGTTTGCTGTTCTTGCAGAATCTCCATCTGTTTTGTAACGTCGGTTTATATTACATTATACGTAGGCTAGTAATAAAGGTCGTGTTTTATAGATTCGAAACATTTCAAAATACGTAAAGTTATTAATGATTTTTATTATTAGACGGTTGTATTATGTATTTAATTTGTTCTATTATTATAGCATTGTGTTTCTGTGTTTCGGTCACCTTTTTTGTCTTTTCTTCTTGTATGACCATAATTGAAGTATCAATTTATTAACCCTGTAGTTGTATGCAAGAGTTGTATAAGTTTTTTAGAAAAGTGTAAAATAATCTACTATAGTTAGTAGATTCCTTGGGGTGGGGAAAAAAATCCTCCATTTCAGCGTCATAGCTGATTTAAAAAAAAAAATTATATCCCAATTCCATAATTCCACGTTCCATTTGCTTATTTATCGTGTAAACAATCCATTGTCGTGCTAGATCTGCAGGACTCGACCGAGTGGGATTCCATTTACCACCCTAGGCCTTCCTCTTAGCATCCTCCCACACGACTTAGTTTTCAACCCTTAAGGTCAATCCCTATCGAGTTTGCATACATTCCCGAAAAATTTTGCATCAGGCACCGAATTGTTCTGTTGCTCGCGGTGGTTGTAAGTCACCTGAGTCGATTGTTTGTTTCTTCTTCCGGTAATATTTCTTCTTTGTTGTGCTTGCCATGCTCCTCTGTTATTTTGGATTCTAGTAATTATTCCGATGAGTTCTATTTTTCTTTCCTGTTTATTCGAATATTCCTTTCTATATTGATACCTCCTCGTATAATTTTGTCTTTGGTATTTTCTATTTTTATCCTTGTAAAATTTCTTCTTGTTTTCGTTTGTATTAAGGTAGGTTTGATGTCGATACGTCTTTGTATCACGACGTCTATTTTCTTTTGTGTTTCTGTACGTTTTGTCACGGTACATCTTCGACTCCTGTGGTCCGTATTGCTTTGAATTTCTATGATCACGATACGTCCTCGTGTCACGTCTTCCATTTGCGTTAGCACTACTGCAGTTTTTGTTTCTGTATGTTTCTCTTCTTTTAGAGTTATTTTTGTAATCCTTAGGTATTCTATTTTTACCTTCGTTCCGTCGATCGACGTTTTGTACTGTATTGTACTGATTTGTGTTTGTATTTATGTATTTGTGTCCGTTTGGTACACTTTTTCTTGCTCCTTTATACCTATTGTTCCTTCGGTATTTCCTGGAGTCTTCTGTTTACTGTATTGTATTTGTGTCCGTTTATTACACCTCTTCTGCTCCTTTATACCTACTGTCCTTCGGCATTTTCTGGAGTCTTTTGTTTTATGTTTGGACGAGTGTTTCGTCACTCTTTGTCCCTGTAATTGCCCCTGATAAGGAGCTTTTATGTTTGGACGAGTGTTTCGTCACTCTTTGTCCCTGTAATTGCCCCTGATATGGAGCTAACTTGTACTGTATTGTACGATAGTCATAGTATTATGATTTGTTTGTTGAGGACTGGATTCCTTTCTTTGTGCCGTTCCTGACACTATCCATCCTCGTTTCGTGTTATTAGTGAGTCGGCCGTTACTTAATCGGTCGATGCCCTCCATCAATATGTAACTGTATTCTTTGGTACAGTATTTCTCATGATCATTTTTCAGTGCGTAACAAATGATAGGAAAAAGGGTAAGTCCGTGATAATACACATTTATGACATTTATTCTAACATGACATTTTAGTTAAATCTGACAGTTGTCACATTTTATTTTCAATTTGGAATAAAAACAAATCAAAAGTGTTTCTTGCATTTATAAAATGGTATTTTCTTTGATTTGTATAGTCTTATAAATTATACAGATTATATTTGTAATATTATTATCTAATTAAAAAAAAAATTATTTTTTTTATTATGGCGCCATCTTTCGACAACTAGAATAACTAGAATAAATGTTATAAAAATGTCACCGACGAAATGTAATCACCGACGTGCCTTTTTTTCTGTCACATACAATTTAATGCGTTAGAAAGAAATCGAAAAACTGTGACGCACTGAAAGATGATCATGAGAAATACTGTAGTACTAACGCCTCTGTTTTCCTTATAACGTTTCCATGGTTCCGATTTTTTATTATATTTTCGAAATAAACGGTATTATATAAGTTTTTTCTGGCCGTGACCGTGTTAAACTTGTTTTATTAATTCGTATTGTTTCGTCAAACAACAATCTCGCACTTTCTGCTGCGACCGCAGTATTAGTTGATAAATTGTTTACAAGTATAGAGTTAAATACATCAATTAATTACAAGTAAATGGGTTATTTAATCGTTATATAATATGGCAATCTGATACCGCTTTGACCTTGTATAGTTAAATAATAAGTTTAAGGCAGGTCAGTACGAATAATTAGGTGAATGAATTATATGTAGTTACGAAAATATAAATGAAAATTCTTAGTAATAATGTTTAAGTAAAATTATGAAACGTATTTATTAACCAAATTTTCAAAATAAGAATACCTTTAATGATCAGTTTTGATTGCAATGTTGAATGGTTAACTATTTTTAGAGAGAAATACCTTTTATTATTATCAAATAAGTAGTTTATATTTAACTGAAGTAATTTTAACTTGGCTGCAGATAATTACATAGAGTGAACTTTTATAATTAGATCCTATTGCTCAATTTGAAATATCTTAGATGTTGGTCTGTTGTTGGAGTAAATGTAACTTGTTCAAAAACTTACGGTTTGTTTAAGTGTCTGGACGTTGTATCGCTGTCCTGGTTGTAGTTTCTGTTCTGGATGCTCTGCGGCTCTCCTGGTTGTGGTTTCTGTTCTGCATACTCTGCGGCTCTCCTGGTTGTGGTTTTCTGTTCTCGATGCTCTGCGGCTCTCCTGGTTGTGGTTTTCTGTTCTGGATGCTCTGCGGCTCTCCTCGTTGTGGTTTTCTGTTCTGGATGCTCAGTGGCTCTCCTGGTTGTGGTTTTCTGTTCTGGATGCTCTGCGGCTCTCCTGGTTGTGGTTTCTGGTTCTGGATGCTCTGCGGCTCTCCTGGTTGTGGTTTTCTGTTCTGGATGCTCTGCGGCTCTCCTGCTTGTGGTTTCTGGTTTTGGATGCTCTGCGGCTCTCCTGGTTGTGGTTTTCTGTTCTGGGTGCTCTGCGGCTCTCCTGGTTGTGGTTTCTGGTTCTGGATGCTCTGCGGCTCTCCTGGATGTGGTTTTCTGGTTCTGGATGCTCTGCGGCTCTCCTGGTTGTAGTTTCTGTTCTGGATGCTCTGCGGCTCTCCTGGTTGTGGTTTCTGGTTCTCCCGGGCCTAGTGTCGTCTATTTGCTAAGGATGTTGTTATGTGTGGACTGTAGTTGTATGTTGATCTGTGGTTTGTCGTTTCTTGTTAATGATGTTACCACCTCGATGTTCTCTTTTGCTCGAAAAGGACCATGTCTAATCCACTACCACACTCTAACCCCGGGAGCCCTTAAGTGACTCGAAGGAATGAAGTTAAAGGCACATCTGGCCTGGTTGAGTTGATTTTAATGAATTATTCTAAATGTATATTATCTCTTGTTGGCCACATGAATTGGGTCGTAGCCCACACGACAAAAAGAACAAAGGTTTTACTTAGTCAGCTAAATTAATGTCCATTGCCAAAATATTGTTTATGAATTGCAACAATTAAACAAATGAAATAGCCCAAATGAAATAAACAAATGGTTAAATATAATAACAAATTGGTTCATGTGATGTGCGGGGTGATAAAAATATACTGTTTAATATCGGATATGAATTATGAATATTTGATATTTAACACATTTTGATCGAAAATAAAATTCTAGTTTTATTTTAGAAGATTTTTCCACAATATTTGCTAAATTTGAAGTAAAACGCAAAAGAGCTTCAAAATGAAAACTGTATCAAAGCTACTCTCTCTAGCAAATATTATAAAAAAATCTTTCAAAATAAAACTAGAATTTTATTTTCTATCAAAATGAAAATTTATTTTTGCGCACGTCATATTCATGTATTCATATCAGCTCTTATTGTGGGGACCATTCATTTTTACGGCGTTTAGCGGTTTTTTATTCTTGTTTATTTGTTAGGGAACATTATTTTAATTCAAATTAATTTTATTCACAATTTACCAAACTGAATGACATATTCAAATGATTCATGGTCTTAATAATTAAGATTACCGCACGAACCATTTATATCTTGAATAAAAATTTTATTTGAATTATACCTATTTTCAATGTTTTCAAAAACATAGGATTAAAATATGTTACCTCGAGCCAAAGATTTTACTTTACTTTACTTAATCAGTAGACCCATTTGTATCTTTCGGTGTTGGGCCGTTTATAATACAATTCATTAAATTACAATATTTTACAATCTTCTTAATTGTCCTAGCTCTTAACGAACTTTCTCCATTCCTTCCTAATGAATGCCATATGTGTTGCTTCCTGCCAAGTCTTACCCTTACTCTGCAGTATCTGCGAAATGTCACTGTTCCATTCTTTAATGGGTCTTCCTCTTCTATTCTTCCCTATTGGTTTGGCGTCCCACACTCTTTTTACTTGTCTATTATTGTCCATCCGGGTTAGATGTCCGAACAATGCCAATTTTTTCTCCTTGATTGAGTCGAGTATCGGTTTGATTTTGAGTCTTTCTCTTATTTCTTCATTTCTGATTTTATCAGTTCTTTTTACACCGATCGTTCTTCTGAGGTATTTCATCTCTGCTGCCTGAATTCTGCTCTGATGTCTTTTGTTTAATATCCAATTGTCTGCTCCGTATGTCACCGTAGGTCTATATATTGTTTTGTATATTGTCATCTTGGTCTTTGTTGATATTTCTTTATTATTAAGGAATCCTCTATTTAGTGCTTGGAATAGCTTTCCTGTGTTTTCCATTCTGTTGTTAAGATCGTCCTCGATGTCTCCTTTGTTGTTGATTACTGTTCCTAAGTATTTGTATGAATTTGTCTGTATTATTTTTTGTTGGTCTATCATTACTTCTGTTTGATCTTCCGTCCCTTGTTTCCTTGATATTTTCATTATCTGAGTCTTCTCTTTGTTTACGTTTAAGTTGTATTTGCTTGCGTCTAGGTTCCATTTCTCTAAGTTGTATTTCAGTTTTTCTGCTGTTTCCGCAATTAATACTATGTCGTCTGCAAATAT
Organism: Diabrotica virgifera virgifera; assembly: GCF_917563875.1. Classification (NCBI taxonomy): domain Eukaryota; kingdom Metazoa; phylum Arthropoda; class Insecta; order Coleoptera; family Chrysomelidae; genus Diabrotica; species Diabrotica virgifera. Next base: position 129,205,715 of record NC_065447.1, on the reverse strand, counting down.
ACATATCTCAGCATTTATCATTTGCATTCTGTTCCAACCGATGCAGTATTTCTTGAAAGTTTTCTTACATTCTTTCACTATCTCATCTATTACATTTATGAATAACACTGGGCTGAGACTTCCCCCTTGTCTAACACCTAGAGTTGTTCCAAATGGTTCTGATTGTATATTTAACATTCTTACTGTATTTGTTGTTTTCATGTATGTACTCTTTGTTGCTTCTATCAGTTCATAGAATATAGAATAGAATAGAAATATGCTTTATTGTCACTGAAAATACAAATTTTATGGACAAAGCTTAAAGTCAGAAAAAATAAATAAATAATATCTAACAATAACAATAACAAATACAATTTTCTGAAATTTGATAAATCGTCAATATAAAAAAAAATATACATAAATACAAAATATAAGTTAATAAAGTAAAGAAAAAAAAACAAAATCGATATATTGCAACAATTTATAGAAATTGCAAAGTGAATATACAACAAAGTAAACTATTTATAGACATAGGAACTAATAAGTTTAAGCTGCTGCATGTGACACCCAAATATAGATAAGTTTGGTTACTTGTACATTACTGTAATTTCTTAGTTAGTCATTAAGAAACTCTTCTACTGAATAATATGGTCTTTTAGATAGATGAGCTTTTGTCATTTTACGGAACTTGGGGAAAGATGTTGCAGATTTGAGTTGTAAAGGAAGATGGTTGTATAGTTTTTTTGCGGAATATAATATAGATTTCTTTACTAACTCAGAGGACGGGATCGGTAAATAGACATCAAAATTTGAATTTCTGGTGGAGTAGTCATGACGAGGCCTTGCTGGAAAGACATGCATGTGTTTACGAATTAAGCAAACAGTTTCTAAAATATATAAAGATGTAAGGGTTAAAATGCCGTGATCTTTGAAGTAACTTCTGCAATGTGTTGTTCTTCTGAGGCCAAACAGATACCTTATTGCTCTTTTTTGTAATTTAAAAATAACATCTAATTGGGCAGCTGTACTAGAACCCCAAAAAGGAAGACCATATCGAAGATGAGACTCGAACAAAGAAAAATATGTTAGTTTAGAAGATGCTAAATTGAGTTCTTTCGAAACAGATCTTATAGCATAGCAGGCTGAGGCGAGTTTCTTACTTAACACATCGATATGAAGGGACCATTTGAGGTTGCTGTCTAAAAAAATACCAAGAAATTTTACAGAATCAACGGTAGAGATCTGGCTGTTATTAACAAGCAGGGGTTGAAGAGCACTTTTATAGGATAATGCTACTGTCTTATCCACGTTAAAAGAGAGTAAATTAGAGTCAGACCAGGTTTTTATCGTAAGCAAATCAGAAGTTATAGTTGCATGAAGAGATGCAATAGTTGAGTTGCTCCAAGTGATACTGGTATCATCAGCAAAAAGAAAAATTTTTACATCGATTTTTAAGTTAGTGATGTCATTTATAAAGATAAGGAACAGTAGAGGACCCAATACTGAACCTTGTGGTACTCCACATACAATGTTTTTGAGACTAGAGTCAGTATCATTTGCTCTAACTAGTTGTTTCCTATTATTCAAGTAAGATTGGAACCAATTCAAAGAAATACCTCGAATCCCATAGAAATTTAGTTTTTTAATCAAAATGTGATTTACACAATCAAAAGCTTTGGCATAGTCACAGAAAACAGTGGCAGTATAAAGATTATTGTTTAGTGCTTGGTAAACCTCATGAAACACAGAAAACAAGGCATCAGTGGTACATTTATTAGTTAAAAAGCCGAACTGATTTTGGGATAAGATGTTGTTATCAATGAGAAAGGACATAAGACGGGTTTTTATGAGTCTCTCAATAATTTTTGAAAGTACCGGTAGTAAGGCAATAGGTCTATAGTTGCAAGCATTAGATTTTTTACCACCCTTATGAAGGGGAATAATAATGGCTATCTTTAGGCACTCTGGGAATTTGCCTCTTTCAAAGGAATCATTAATTAGTGAGACGAGGTTTTCCAACACATTTTCTGTGAGATTTGAGAAGATTTTTATGGATAGTCCATCACTTCACTTACTTCCTTCTTCTTTAGGCTTTCCCATATATCTTTTCTTTTGACTGAGTCGAATGCTTTTTCCATGTCTATAAAGCTCAGATATATTTCTCTGTTTTTCTTTAATGCTTTTTCTATTACTTGTTGCATGGTGAATATATGGTCTTGTGTGTTGTGTCCTTTCCTGAATCCACTTTGTACGTCCTCTAATTTATGTTCTATTTCTTTTCTGATTTTCCTTTCTATGATGGTTTCGTATACTTTTGCTGCTACACATAGTAGTGATATACCTCTATAGTTCTTACAGTCTCTTGTGTTTCCTTTCTTGTATATAGGTATAATTACTGCATTTGTCCATTCTCTGGGTATTACTTTTCTCTTCCATATTAGGTTATATATGTATAACAATTTTTCTTTTGCTTTTACTCCTATATATTTCATCATTTCTGGTGCTACTTCATCGCTTCCTGGTGTTTTTCCAATCTTTATCTTTCTATATCAGCTCTTTGTAGCTGGAATATTGTGGGGACCATTCATTTTTACGTCGTTTAGCGGTTTTTTATTCTTGTTTATTTATTAGGGAAACATTATTTTAATTCAAATTAATTTTATTCACAATTTACCAAACTGAATGACATATTCAAATGATTAATGGTCTTAATAATTAAGATTACCACACGAATCACTTATATCTTGAATAAAAATTTTATTTGAATTATACCTATTTTCAATGTTTTCAAAAACCTAGGATTAAAATATGTTACCTCGAGCTAAAGATTTTAACTCTTTGTAAAATATACGACATGTACGTGATCACGGACCATAATTATGCAGGCTAATCCCTTTTTAGGTACCTAGATTGGATAGGTAATTTGGGTATTTCCATCAACAAGTAGCACTATCATTGACAATGCCACTATGTGAAATCTTGCAACGCTGTTTGATTTAATGCAGAGGAACAAAAATGGACGTTCACTTTTTCTTCATCGCTCCATCTAGTATAACGTAGATCAAACAAACACTCGTATATTAAAATCTATTGGGATAGAAAGAGTGGTGACATCTAGTGACTCTCTCAATTAAAATCAAATAGCAGCAAACTTTTGCAGCAGTTGCCGCTAGGGCATCTATGCCATTTTCGTTCGTTGCAATTCGGGACTGCACGCTGGGGTTTGTTTTGGTTGGATCAGGGAGAGCAGCATATGTGCCTCCTGATGAGAGACTAATAAGTTTCGAAACCGGTAGAGGTGCTTGCAGCACTCTCTGATTGGACTGGAATATGGCTCGGCTGTATTTTCGTTTTGCAACGAAATTGAAAATGGTTATTCATTTTTAAAATCAAATAGTTTTATGCATAGGGCTGAGTTACTATGTCTAGTTATACAATAATAATAGTATTTTACCCAGCTACCAGCTGGGTTTTCGCAAAGAACGTGGACGTATTAGTAATGTACATGTAGCGCTTGCCCACATAATACTTAATGCTTTTACTAAGAGAAAAGTTTTTTAACGGTCTTCCTTGATCTAAAAGCTGCTTATGATAATATAGATATATGTATAACTTTTATATAGAAAAATGGCGGATTAAAGACCAGCGGCCACTTATACGGAACAGCCCGCTGCGGAACGGACTGCGACGATCGGCATTTTAATATTTTCGTGTATTCAAATGGCTCAGCGCGATATGCTACGATTCTGTAAAGTAGGCGCTGAGCCATTTGAATACGCGAAAATATATTAAAATGCCGATCGTCGCGGTCCGTTCCGTAGCGGGCTGTTCCGTATAAGTGGGCGCCGGCCTTTAAAGATACCATATACACATAATCTAATTTTTGAATTCTTAAACAACAGAAACATTTATATGCGAGATAGGGAACATCAAATAATTGGACCCAATATTACTGATAAAGGGCTGCCTCATTGATCGCCCCTGAGCCAACTACTATTCAACATATATACCAAAGCGCTACATGACATTATACCATCTAATTTTAAGCTAATTCATTTTGCAGATGATCTAGCCCTCATAACAGTTGGTGATGATATAAATAACAAAGAATATAGACGTTACTAGAAGGGTACTGCCCTGTAACGTTTCAGCATAGGATTTTGTGCACCTACTGAGTAGGTGCATGTGGCCTGACAATGACTACGGTATTTTCAAGGGACAAATAAACGTGACCATGTGTTCCATTCAAACTCTTCTTCTAGGAGAGTATATATTCTTTGTAAATAATCTTATCAGCTTAACATGTCTTACTCACATTAATAATCGTCTTAACTGTAGAACCCTGTAGTAAGTCCACACTCTTAATACTAGATAAAATTCAATTAAAAGCTTTACGAATTATCACGGGCTGTATGAGATATACCCCCACTAATGCTTTGTTAGCATAAAGTGGAGAAATTTCATTAGATGCAAGGAGAAAAATTCTTTGCGCTAAATTCTATTTCAAAACCCTAGCTGATCTGAGAAATCCTCTGAACGACATCCTGTCCTGAGTTGGGAACCAAAGTAAATTATAAAATAGGATTTTGGAAATCACAAGAGCCACCATATCTAATTGAAATCAAAAATTATTTTGACAAATATGTCACTAGTCTCTATAAATAGAACATTAAATCCTGCTTTCACTCGAACTGAAGTGTCTTACGGGAACAATTCAGACAATTTTCTCAACCCACAAAAAAGTGGAAACGTATAGGCGTCAGGAATTTCTTAACGAATTTTCAGCTACATATGGAAATTATATATGGGTATTTGCAGATGGTTCTTTAAATCCCGAGTCGAGGACAGTAGGTTTTGGAGTAGTACACATACCTTCAATCAATTATAACTATGCATCCAGATTATATGAGCGCACTCAAATATGCACTGCAGAAATTATTTCAATTAACAAGGCAGTATCCGATTGTATTGAAAGAGATATTAAAGAAACAATAATTTTTTCAGATGCTAAAAGTGCTATCCAAAACAATACAAAACACCACCTGGAGGACAAACAACCATATTGTAAACCTAACTAAAAGAAATATTGAATGGGTTGCATATGTGAGTCAATATTAAATGTAGTAATGAAACACAGACTTACTCACAATCATTTAATTATACTTTGACGACCGGTTTCGATCTCTACATTATACAGATCATCTTCAGGTCGGCGTTACAAGTAGTTAAATGCTACAATAAAAGAAAACCAGAATTAGAACATTATCTGGTTGCACAAATATTAATAGAAAGCCAAATTCGAAAAAATTTTTGAAATAAAGGTTTGCAACTGTTGACATTTCAGAATATTTATACATACAAATGCACACATATGAGTTAAAATGCTCATAAGCATATATGAGCAAATGGGTGCATGCAGTTTGTGAATATTCGTTGAAATTTAAATTTTTTAACTATTAAAAAACAAATTAAAACATTAAACAACCTTAAATATGCATCCCAACTCAAAATAATAATAATAAATAGATAGTAATATTGTTCAAACCTACTCACATGCCGTTACAAGGGATGCGTTGCCACTTAGTTGTTATCATATTAATTCGTCCAACTTATGCCAATTGGTTTGCTGGGAGAGCTATACGGTAAACAGACATGTTACGCAGGTCAAAACAAAGTAAAATTTTTTGAATTTGGAATGGATCCTGAAGGAAGATGCGTGCTGTGAAACAGGTGATGACTTGTTAGAATGGAGAAAGACAATGCTCAAGTGGTTGTGTATTGAATGCAGCCAAGTATGAAAACTTATTAGTTGTTACACATAAAGCTTAGATTTTGTTATTTTGTTATTAACGCTGTAAATTAACAACTTTCCTTTTGTAAAATTTAAAATGTTGTATACTCTAGGTTACTAATAGATTTAATTAAAGTAGGCAATTACTGTACAACATTTGAGAAGAAGGGTTTTGACATTTCAGATAACCTACAATTGTCTATACTGTCAATATTCCCTCTTAATAACACAAAAACCAAACTTCAATTTAAGAATAAAAAATAAGTTATTCAGTGAATTGGGGAAATGTAGTGCTACCTCCAATTTTTTATCAACTATTGTTATGTCTTTGTGCTTTTTAAGTCCTATGTGTTATGTGTTAATTTATTTATTTATTTAAAAACTATTCTCAAGTAAGTGCCTACACCACACCCTACCAATAACTTTTCTTTGAACATATTCCTTTAAACAATAGCTCAAACAAAATAACCCTTGCTTTTCTGATCTTTTTATAATTTACTTTTACAGTTTCTTAACCAATCTTTTTGATAATTTTTACTACTTTTCATTTAATTAGCTTTCTTTCTTATTATTTCTATGCAGTTCATAGATTTCAAAGTGTCTGGCACCTACTAGTTTATTAAATTTATGACATCCCTTAGTCATTTGACCGGGAACAAAACATAATTCAATTTAATTATTAAAATAATTTCCTATTTGTCATTTCCTATGCTTTGACCTCTGCCCGTATCGTAAAACATCTACGAGCTAAGACCATCACATTTGTACAAGTGTCTACAATAAAGTTTTCATACTTGGCTACATTCAATACACAACCACTTGAGCATTGTCTTTCTCCATTCTAACAAGTCACCACCTGTTTCACAGCACGCATCTTCCTTCAGGATCCATTCCAAATTCAAAAAATTTTACTTTGTTTTGACCTGCGTAACATGTCTGTTTACCGTATAGCTCTCCCAGGAAACCAATATAAGTTGGACGAATTAATATGATAACAACTAAGTGGCAACGCATCCCTTGTAACGGCATGTGAGTAGGTTTGAACAATATTACTATCTATTTATTATTATTATTTTGAGTTGGGATGCATATTTAAGGTTGCTTAATGTTTTAATTTGTTTTTTAATAGTTAAAAAATTTAAATTTCAACGAATATTCACAAACTGCATGCACCCATTTGCTCATATATGCTTATGAGCATTTTAACTCATAGGTGTGCATTTGTATGTATCAATATTCTGAAATGTCAACAGTTGCAAACCTTTATTTCAAAAATTTTTTCGAATTTGGCTTTCTATTAATATTTGTGCAACCAGATAATGTTCTAATTCTGGTTTTCTTTTATTGTAGCATTTAACTACTTGTAACGCCGACCTGAAGATGATCTGTGTAATGTAGAGATCGAAACCGGTCGTCAAAGTATAATTAAATGATTGTGAGTAAGTCTGTGTTTCATTACTACATCTAACTAAAAGACATTATTGAGTCAGTGGAAGCAGTATTTAATGTAATCTTAGCTTGGATTTCAGGTCATACTGGAGTAAAGAGGAATACAGAGGCTGATAAATTGGCAAATATAGGCAAGACTGTAAATGTTCCTGAAGACATCAAAATTGATCAATTTGACTTTTTACCTTTTATTAAACAAAAAATTGTAAATGAGTTTAAAGTTTAATGGACGAAACAGTTCAAAACTAAAGGGAAATGGTATCAACAATGCCAAAGTGATTTTTCTACAAACCCTTGGTTCCACAAATTCACATTTGTGGATCGAAGGCACTTGACATCAATTATTAGGATGCGAATGGGCCATTGCCTCGCACCAGATCATTTGTTTAAAATCAATTGAAGTAATACTAATTTTTGTGAATGTGGATAAATAGGAATTATAACTCATAAGTTACTTGAATGCCCAATTAACAAAACAAATCAATTTGACCTGTATCAGGAACTTAAGGTATCAGGTACTCAATAAGAGTAAACATGTAAATCAAAAATTAATAACCATTTTCAATTTCGTTGCAAAACGAAAATACAGCCGCATCATATTCTAGTCCAATCAGAGAGTGCAGCAAGCACCTCTACCGGTTTCGAAACTTATTAGTCTCTCATCAGAAGGTACATATGCTGCTCTCTCTGATCCAACCAAAACAAACCCCGGCGTGCAGTCACGGATTGCAACGAACGAAATGGCATAGATGCCCTAGCGGCAATTGGTAGCAAAAGACTAAGTTTTCACTCTAATGGCGTAGAAAACAACGTAATGTTACTCTATATCCCATCAGACTGAAAACCATGGGAACCTTTCAGTCTGGTGGGATATAGAGTAACATTACGTTGTTTTATATGCCATTAGAGTGAAAACTTAGTCTTTTGCTAGCAGTTGCCGCTAGGGCATCTATGCCATTTCGTTCGTTGAGATCCGTGACTGCACGCCGGGGTTTGTTTTGGTTGGATCAGAGAGAGCAGCATATGTGCCTCCTGATGAGAAACTAATAAGTTTCGAAACCGGTAGAGGTGCTTGCTGCACTCTCTGATTGGACTAGAATATGATGCGGCTGTATTTTCGTTTTGAAACGAAATTGAAAGTGGTTATTCATTTTTAAAAAATATTAAGTGTATTACTAATAATGTACATTCAATGTTTATTTTAGCGTTTATAAAAATATGCTATTCATTTTACAAAGTCAACTCTTGAAATAGATCCATTTTTATATTCGTCTATTTTTTTTTTAACTATACACTGCTTACGTCTTCGCACAATTCTGCTTCTGATGGTAGCTCCTTCGAAAATATTTCCCATAGATCAGCATTGATTTTCACTATATAACTCCATGACTAATAGTTCTGACCGTTTACCTTTTCGAAGTTATACTTCGCACTTTCCGCCATTATTTCGGTTAACACGAATACTATTCGCGACTGTACACTTTTAATTATCTTTCAGGTGAGCTAATATGATAATTAAAGTCCATAATCTATTAGGAATGTAAGATAGTAAAAGGTACATTTAAAGATATAAACTAGCTCCTTCGAAAATATTTCCCATAGATCAGCATTGATTTTCACTATATAACTCCATGACTAATAGTTCTGACCGTTTAACTTTTCGAAGTTATACTTCGCAATTTCCGCCATTATTTCGGTTAACACGAATACTATTCGCGACTGTACACTTTTAATTATCTTTCAGGTGAGCTAATATGATAATTAAAGCCCATAATCTATTAGGAATGTAAGATAGTAAAAGGTACATTTAAACATATAAACTATTTTTATTTTAACCGAACCGAATTATTACAATAATACATACAAAGAAAGTAAGAGATGTTTTATCTACAAAATATTGGAATAAACTAAATACCAAAAATATTATAACATAATTCTCACATTCATATGTAATATGACACCCGCACTTACGTAAGAGTTCTGTGTATCGATAATTATCTTTTATGATCTATGGGAAGTCGGCGTCCCATGAACACTGCGTATATTTATTTCAGCAACGCTAACAAAAATAATACATAGATAGAGTTGAATATTCCAACACATTTGTGCTCCTTTCTATACTATTGCTGAGTTCAGCCCATAAACAAGTTGGAAATACGGCTTCTTCTTTTCTTCAGCCTTCAGTAATCCAACTTTGGACATAGGCCTCCCCCAATTCAATCCAGAGTTTTCTATTTTACGCCACTTGTTTCCAGTTGTCTCCTTCAAACTTCTTTATGTCATCGGCCCATCTCATTTGTGGCCTTCCTCTGCTTCTTCTACCTAACCACGGTCTCCATTGTTGTATTTTTTGATTCCATCTTTTATCCTGCAGTCGGCCATTGTGTCCTGCGAAGCTCCATTTTAATTTGGCAGCATGTTCTCCTGTTTGGAACTACGGCATCTTTGGAAATATAATTGTCCACCAAATAGTCAGCAAACATGTAGACGTTCGTTTTCGGGTTGTATTTCCGAAAAACCGAAAGCAAAGCAATCACCTACTTCCGATGGATTTAAGAATGGTAAACCAAATATATTAGGCCTGGATCCCGCGTACCAAAAAAAGTTTATTAATAGGAAGCTGAAAATTTGTTAATAGCTTAACGGTGTCTAGTCGTACAAACTTTGATGTATGGGAACACTGGAACATGGGAAGTTTTAATTGTGGAACATATTACAGGTTTCGAACGTCAGACCACGAAAACGTCTTATGTATTTTGTCGGACAGAACTTACAATAATTGATTTGTTACCCTTTCATTAAACTCTCATGCAAAAATCAGACTGCTATTTACTACCAATATAATTCCTGTCCTTTGACATGTTCTACGTGTCGGAATTATTAAAATGCTCAACATATTTCTCGGCCACACATTTTTTCATATATTATATAAAGTTTGCTATTGAATAAACTTAAAAACAACCTGCTAGTTTTCACAATCATAAACTTGTCAGGATGACACGTTCCACAATTAAAACTTCCCCTGTTCCAGTGTTCCCATACATCAAAGTTTATCCGACTAGACATCGTTAAGCTATTAACAAATTTTCAGGTTGCTATTAATCAACTTTTTTTAGGAATCTAAACTCCTGTAATCAACTATTTTCAATGGGAAATAAGCCACACTGTTACCAAAAAAAAAATTTTATTAACGTTTCGACACCCAAGTCGGGTGTCGTTGTCAAAATACAAAATAATACTAAATTAAACAAAGATGATGAGTTGCGTTCCTGGGACGACTTTACTAAAAGATAGTTCATTTGATTAGGTACATAAAATCAACTCAACTCAAGAATATCCGCCACAAAAAATCATAGCATGTGATCTGTCTTTAAAAAGACAACCGAATGCAACGGTGGCAGTAAAATTCTCGCGCTAGAGACTCCATAGTAAATCACGAGGGAAAACCCGGAAAAACCTCGTGATACTATCCCGACATCGAAAGTATTTGGGCTTACATTTAGTTTACTCTCAAATCTAATACCAAATTCCGACTTTAATATATATATGCTATTTTAAATTATAAATAATATTAATAATACATAGATATTATATACATAATACTAAAATATAAAATATGTACTAACTCGATATGTTACTGACTTACTAATCGTGGTATTTTCTTTCTATTAACTTCCTCTTTTAGTATATACTTTAGATACTGGATATGAGACTCAAAAATTATCAATATTGGATCGAGTAGAACAGAACAACGTAGAACGGGATCCTATAACATCCACAAGAAATAATCCACAGAAAATATCAATACCATATTTATAATATAAAAGGACTATCCGAGAAACTTAAAACAATAGGAAATAAATTCAACATTTCAACAACATTCAAAACAACAAACACATTGAAATATATTCTATCTAAAACTAAATCTAACAATGAACAAGAAAGAACAAAGAATTGTATTTATAAAATACCTTGTGAATGCGAATAATTTTATTTAGGTGAAACATCAAGACCATTAAACGTTAGAATAAGTGAACATCAGGCTTATATTAAAAATAGAGAATTTGATAGATCTCAAATATGTCAACACGCATGGGATAATGAACATAGAGTTCAGTGGAGAGATTCAAGTATAGTGCTGAAAGAAACATATAGTAAAAAGAGAAAAATCAAAGAAGCGGCTCTAATTATGCTAAATGAAACCAATTGTGTCGCAAATTCCTCGGTAGAATGCAGTAGGATGTGGTTACCCATACTAAAAGAGGAAGTCAATAGAAAGAAAATACCACGATTAGTAAGTCAGTAACATATAGAGTACATATTTTATATTTCAGTATTATGTATGTAATATTTTTGTAGTATTATTATTATTTAATATTTAAAATAGCATATATATATATATATATATATATATATATATATATATATATATATATATATATATATATATATAGTAATGTTTGAATAACGGCAATTCGGTCAGTTGAAAGAAAACTCTATTTGTTTTAAGTCTCAATATTTCGTCACTATTTGGTGACTTCTTCAGGAGAAAACTGCAAATTTATATATATAATACGGTCGATAATATTTGTACAAATATATATATATATAAAACAGATGAAATAGAGAATGTGGAAAAATCCCCTTACGAACAATTCACACATCCACCATTTCGGGTTGGATCTTTTGATCACTGAGTGTGTTTCAAGGATCTACATCTCATGTTTTTAAACATATATTTTACTTACTTTAAGTAATTAGGGAATTAAAACTTGAGACTGTCATTGTCGGACTTGCCGTAGATTTACGCACCTTCTATGTCTAGGTCTCGAATGTTGTTTTTTGATTGGAATGTGTCTAAAGATATTCAACCTCTCATCTTTATTGATAAGCCCAGAGAGGTTGAAGAGGGCGAAACACATTTCTAAGAACTGGTGTTTGGATCTTTGATTCTATTCAAAAAATTTTTCCCAACCCGAAATGGTGGATGTGTGAATTGTTCGTAAGGGGATTTTTCCACATTCTCTATTTCATCTGTTTGATTTCGTACGAGTGGTCGTCAAACCATTAAGATCTTGGATCTTTTGATCACTGAGTGTGTTTCAAGGATCTACATCTCATGTTTTTAAATATATATATATATATATATATATATATATATATATATATATATATATATATATATATATATATATATATCCTACTGTCATTAGAGAGTCAGTAGATTGCGGAATCGCATTCAATAGAGCGTCAGTGTGCGTAGAGCGTCTGTATATTGACGCTTCATGCACTTGAGTGTAAAATTTTGCCAGGGCATCCAAGATGGCAACTTACAGCTTTCTGCAAAAAATCGTGAAGACGCCTTTTTGATGCCCGATTGAAAAAATTAAACCATTTGGCGAATATCGTTAATACAGCTAGTTGTCCGCAAGGCGGCTACGGGTTGACGACGTATATCCGATATACACTCATGTATCACGCATTTTTTCGCGTGTAGAGCGTCAGTAAGTTTGGCATCTATGGATTGCTGTAAACATATGTAGGAAATAAATAAAATTTGAGAAGTAAAGCCGCGACAGACTGTTAAACTAAAAACGCCACATTTATTCCGGACGTTCAAACTTATGAAGATATTAATTTAAGAGTGTGATTCTGCAGATCATTAAAAAGAAATTCATATGGCTGTATTAGTCCAGTAATAAACCAAAAATGACTTGATTGTGTCGAGTAAAAGTATACATAATATATTATACACGTTTCTTTAACTCTACAGAAAAAAAGTAATACTATTGTTAATAATAACTAAGTATTAATAGGTATTACTTTTTGTCTGTAAGTAATAATATTACAACGTAAAAGATCTAAAATGCACTTTAGATAAATATCTAATATTAAAATATACAATTATAATTTTCAGGCTTTAGATAAATTTTAACGTAAAAAGTGATGAAGTAGTAGCGGCCCCTAAAATTTTATTTTTAAAAGTTTATCTTAAGAGAGGGCTATAAAATATGATGGATTAACCTATTATTGTCAGAAACCACAAAAAAAAACCTAACCTAACCTAACCTAACACTAATTATTTTTCTTTTCAAATTAATCCTTGGAGAGGGCGCTTAAAATGTGAAAAACGAATATATTTTCATAAGGGACTTGAAAAAAATATATTAGTTTCCTGTTTG